>NC_092206.1:2366425-2386387 GCF_043381705.1 Parasteatoda tepidariorum | reverse complement strand
AAAGAGAGCTTTTACATTTTCCAAAATAATTAGTATCGATGGGTGCGCTGGACTTTGGTCGATGAATAGAGCAATTTTTCTTTTTTTCCTCTTCATAACATTGTCTAGTTTTTTCAGTCATCTAGTAAAAATTACGGTCGTCATCCAAGCATTCTTGTTGACACCCTTTTCTGCATCATTCATGTTGGCAAATTCCGCCCTTTTTTAAAATACGCTAGAAAAAATAAAAAATTAAATAAGGAACAAAATCTAAAAACCGACGTATAACCGATTCTGTGCGTCGTATAAACGATATATTTTTACATTAAAATGAATAGGAATGATTTGGGACCACACTAAAACGTCGTATAAATGTAAACGTCGTATAAGTGATCGTCGTATAAACGATGCTCCACTTATTTCGATTCTTAGGAAATATTGAACAAATTTCTTTCCAATTTTATATTTTGCCTTTTAAATGCCTTTATATTTGATTCTAAAATGGTGTAAAAATTTTTATACACTGCAACTCATAATTTTTTATACTATTATCAAAGAAAATAGTGAAAAGTAATAAATAATTGTTAATTTTTTTTTTTTTGCATGGAACTATTTTTGATCAAACTAATTCTATAATTGTGTGCAGAAAATTTTCATTTCGCTTAAAAAGTTCTAGAGATTTGACGAAACACGTCAAATTATTATTAATGAGTCCAAACTTTCGACCGGTCTGCTCACCCTATTTCCCAGATTGCGGCCCTAAATTAGGAGGAATCCAAATGTGTCGAAAAAAAAGGTATGTTTAATTCAGAGAAAGTACGTTTTTATGCCTCATTTCGTAACTTAAAATATCGTTTGCTCTAATATATTAGCATAGTTGAGGGCATCCCCTCAAACCAATAAGATGGAGTACATAAAAAATCCGATTAAAAGTTATTTTTTGCGCTCTGTAACCAAATTGTGTGTGTGAATACAAACGTTTTCCTTTTTCTAGAGTAAAGAAATATGTTGTGGATGTAACAAAATATCCTCCATCTACCAATGAAAAAGTTCTGATGGGAATAACAACATCTGGTAAGTCATTTTATTACATCATTTAATTCACAATTTGCTGCGGCAGTTTTGTTTATGAGCACCAAATGTAGCAAAACACTGTTTAATATTTTATCAAATAAACGCCCTTAAAATTAGCCGAAAAATTGACAGGAGAATTTTGGCTCTCTCTAAAATGGATTGATAAATAAAAAAAATCCATATCAAAATTGCTCGAAAATTATAAGATAGATTTTGACGCGCCTTTGAATTTTTTAAAAATATCAGGGAAAAAAACATTGTAGAACATCTTAACAACACCAATGTTAGAATATTCATCAAAATAGATTTATCAAACATAAATAAAGCTCTTAATTTTTCCTTTTATAAAATAAAACACTGTAGACGAATCATATGGCTGCAGTGAAATGACGTCATTAAAGAGTTTTTGCTCTCAGTCATGCAAGGCTTATAAAAAGAAACTTATTATTTCGGTTTCAGATTTTGATATTTTTTTGCTACACATAAAAAAAATTTATTTTCTAGGGTTCAACAGAAGTTATGAATTACTTTTCCACATGGAAGCACATGGACAACAGCAGATGACCTATGTGACCATTCCATGTATCCCCGAATTCATTGCATCCATGGAGTCTGACAGTTTTCACCACACATTGATTTTAAAAACAGATCTCTATTCACTTAATTATTCTGTAAGTCGTTCCTTATTAACCATCTCATTTCTTAAACACATCATCTTTTTTTTTGAAATGATAATAGGAAATGCTTCAATTCTTTATATNTATATGAATATATATAAATTTTAAATGTCTATTTGCTTCTACGACGCTGACAAGTTCTAATTTTATTTGCTTATTGTTCATGAAAATAGATTTTTTTTTCTTCTCCAAGTTATACCATTTCAAATTAACCCGCTTATTTGAATTCATTTGACTGGAATCTTTAAGAAGTATTGTGATAAGAACTCTCATTACTGTAAAAGAAATGAAATGGATACGTGATATACTAAACTCTTGATACTACTTATAGTTTGTCTACGATAAGATCCCCCCTCGCCACAAAGTCTGAAATCGTCTGCTGCTATGGAAACAAGAATAGCTCATTTCAGGTAGGGTACCTTCTCTTCACTCTAGGGCTGACACAGTGGACCGAAGAAAAAAAATCATCTTTCTCTGGATGACCCGATCCAAAAATCTGTCCTAAACAGTGACCACACACCCCTACTTGAAATAGTTATGCTTCGTCGCTATAGTCACCGCCACGAGTTCAGAGGAATGGCTAGGGGAGTTCTTAAGGTAAACTATACCTTTGCATTTGAATGATTGTTTCATTTCTTAATAGAACAAAGAAATTTATGAAGAAGAAAATACGAACGTGAAAACTGGACGGACGAGACTTTTGACGGTAACCACCCCTGATTATAGCCTGCAGATAAAAGGCACCACGAGGGAAGACATTTTGACGGAATTGCACCTGTCTTTTGAAGAGTAAGGTGTATTCATATATATTTTTTTTTTTTCATTTAAGAGCTAAGCTACAAACCATGTGACACTGACTATACTGATACTATATCGACACACATCTCGGTTCGCACCCTTTACAGTTTGGGAAGATTTTACTCTCCATGCAATTCAAATGAAAGTTAGTTTCATCCAGAAGCTGCTTCGTCGTATGTGTTGTGTTCAAAATTACAAAGCTACGGAGTTGAACATTGGTAGCCGTAAACCTAAAACATGTATAGCCTGTTCAAAGCCGTTTGTAAAATAAAAAATTATTATTATAACTATAAGAGTCGTTGAACAGCCTACCCAATTTCTTGGGCTTACGATAACTAATGTTCAACGCCTTAGCCTTGTCATTTTAAATCCAATCCAGAAAAAAAGAGAACTCTTGGATCAAGTTTTGGGTGGAATTCGCCTTTTTGGAGGACTTGCGACGGAACTAACCTGCATTTGCCTTACATGGAGAGGAAAACCTCCAGTGGTTAGCCTGACGGCAAGGAGATTCTACCCCATGATCCGTCCACCATTGAGAATATTTAGCACTGTGGTCAATGCAAGGCTCATGTGGAATTCGTATCGACAAGCCATCGCTGGGATTCGAATCTGGAACGCTCTATCTCCTGAGCCATCGAGGCTTAAGAAGTTCCTTTGTCTCCTTTATTGTGTTCAAAATTACAAGGCTACGGAGTCGAACATTGATAACCATAAAATGTATCAGCTGTTCAACGCCGGTTATAAAATAAAAAATTTATATAATAAAATTAATAATAAAAAAAGAAAGTATTACAAACTGCCCAAGATTATCCAGCTTGAATAGAATTAAATTGATTTTTGGTGGCCAAAATTTTAACGCCTCCCTCTGTTTGTCGCATAATTTATTTTCAATTATGTGGCATACGTAGTAAATATTGATTGATTAGATATCGATAAACAATCAAAAAGGAGGATTCTAGCTATTTTAGAATTCAACTAGAAAAAAAAATGGAAATTAATTTTTAAACTTAATCAACTTTACTTTTCGATAGACATATGACCTGGTGTAAAATTTGCTCTAGGTTGTTCTGTGACCTAGTGTAAGTGTTTTTTTAAAAAAAAATAATAAGTATTGATTATAGGAGAAAAATTGTTTTCATGCATTAACATTAAAAAGCCATGTATTGCAATCAGAATATCAAGTATTCATTCTCCGGGGTGTTTATTTAAAGATGTTTATTTTACTACTTTTTATTTGAACCACAAAACCTTGAAAACAATACTTAATAAATTACCTCCCATTCCTACTATTAGTGGGTGATACACTTGATGTTAATACAGTTTTTTCAACTATTAATTCATTCATTAAATTTAATGAATTAATATTAGTTTTATATGGAAGAAAAATTTTAATGATTTAATAAAAAGCAGACTGAAATAAAATTTCTCTTTGTTGCCCTAAGTAGGAATTGACTTTAAACATTTTGGTTTTATATTACGTATTTTTAATTCATTTGCATTTTATAAGAATTATTTTTGACACTCACATTTATCAAAAAAAAAATTTATTTTAAAAACGTTGCAAATTTTTTGAAGACAAGCCGGTCAGTTCACCCTACTTACATACCTGCCAACTTTTACGCATTTGGCGTAAAATTTTATTTTTATATTTAAAGTGGTAGTAAATATATAGATACTATTTTCTTCTTTTATAATTTAAATTTTTAAATGATTTTCATCACCACTATTTTTAAAAAACTTAAGCATATATATTAATATGTGTTACTGTCATGGTAGGCAGTTTAAGCTTTTTCAAATACAACGAATTTTTTTGCTTAAAATTGAAATTTTTTTTCCATTCTAATACCACTGGGAAAAATTATAATGGAAGGCATTAAAAGTTGGCAGATATGTACTTATCATCCTCGTGTATTTGTAGTTTGGTTGGAAGTATGAAGTGGCCTGAGTGGTGGGATGCAAGTACAGGAAAAGCCTGGATTGAACTTCATTTCATTCGAAAAGAGGAAGGGAGAACGGTTTTGTTCAAAATTCCAGCATCCACGATTGAAATCAGCAGAAAAACGACGGAAAACGAAGGAATGGTTATTAGTATGACTAAAATTGAGAGCAACACAGGGAGAGTATTGGTAAGTTTAGCAAAGAAACAAATTTTTTTTTCATCGTATTATAATATATTATAGAACAATGCGCAAAACGAACTTGACTGGTTTAAAACGCATCGCAAACTGGGCAACATTGACAGTCAAATTATTATTAATTATTCGACAAATTATCGAAATTATTCGACGCACTATAATTGTGGTGTGATCATGGGATCACCAAAATCGAAATTCGTCAAATTATCGTCAAATTATCGAAATTATTCGACGCACTATAATATTGGTGTGATCATGGGATCACCAAAATCGAAATTCGTCAAATTATCGAAATTATTCGACGCACTATAATTGTGGTGTGATCATGGGATCACCAAAATCGAAANATTGCTCGCTAAAACCGGGTATCGCTCGTTAAAAGCGACTTCTGTTCCATAGACTTAACATTGATCCAACCAAATATTCTCGTTTCCCTCGGTAAATCCGAGTTCTCGTTAAATCCGAGCTCGTTATAAACGAGTTCGACTGTATAATATATTATAGAACAATGCACAAAACGAACTTGACTGGTTTAAAACGCATCGCAAAGTGGGCAACATTAACAGTCAAATACACAAATACCTGGCGAATATATTCGACGCAATATAATTGTGGTGTGATCATGGGATCACCACAATGTTTACTTTTCATATTGGGCTGTCTCCAACAGGAGCGCCCTCTTCATTGCCTTTGCAGTATCTCTAGGGCTCGACTCATAGCTCGTCTTTAGAGATTCTTGCAACCGCTAAGGAGGGGACGCTATCTTTTGGAGATAGACCAGTATGAAAAGTAAATATTGTGGTGATCCCATGATCACACCACAATAATTCTATGTAAAATCTTAATTGTCAGGTTATAACTTTGCAGCTTTATTATTTTTACGAGGCTGAAACCGGTTTTCAATTGTTTATGCTCCTGTATCAATGGGTCAACATTGGAATGCAAAACGTTAAAAAAATAATATTAATGCAAATAGGAAGTCTGTAAAAAATCTCCTGCATAAAAACTCATGACATGTGTGTTTAAATATAAAAGTATAGCCTATAAACTCGAGCAAAACTTGTCATTATTAAAAAAACTACAGTGCGTCTGATGATTTGGTCAAATTATTATAATATACTATGTAATACTATATAAATATATAATACTGGATATATTGATTATTCCATATTTATATAATTTATCGTCGAATTTATATTATCTATCGTATAATTTAACCCATTAATACACGAATGTAAACAAGTGCAAACCAGTCGTTTAAAAACAATTAAAGCTGCATAGTATCACCTTAAATTTCACATACAACCTTACTAATAAATCAATTATCACCTTTTATTGTTTGTCACCTTTTTCTTCAGACGTTCTAAGATGTTTCTTTCGACGGAATGATCTATGCGATGACCATTTTGTGAAATTATTTATTAAATGTTCCTACAGTACGTTTCTTGCATCAATACCAAAATATGAAATTGCATGCGAAAAGAAAAACTCCGTTATAATAAATGATACCTATCCTCAGTAAGTTTGACAAGCTTCTTCAACTTACGTCATTTTTTTCCGATAAATTATAAATACAATTGGGTATAATATAGCCTACGTCACAGGTTGTGTTGTTCCTACTAAATTTAACCCATGAACGGCATTTTCTGCGAGCCTAACTTCAAGCCACAAATAAACAAACGAAGTGTTTGATCGTTTAAATAGCTGCTCGCCAGATTTTATTGCATTATAAAGAAAAGTTATTGAAACTAAATACAACTAAATAAACAACAACAACTAAAACAAATAACAATAACTAAATAAACAACAACTAAATTCCATTCGTTTAGCATTGCGTCATATGTTGTTCCTACTAAATCGAAGTAGTTGTGTTTTTTTTTATATTATACCCAATTAAAAAAAATTTGTTATAATAAAACGAATTTTTAATTTATATTCTATGTGGAAAAAAAATCCTCCAAATTTGGATTTAAAAAAAAAACCTTCTAATTACCAACACAATGTTAATAACAGCGGTATGTAGAATTTGATGTTTGCAAAAATAATTTTTCTTTATGTCCTTCAAAAAAACTCTCAAGAAAAGAAACGTCGAAAAATAAAACTTTTTTTTAATGAACAAATAAACCAAGATTTTTTATCAATGTTAACTCAAAAATGCAACGAAAAGAGCCCATTAAGTTTGGAGTTCACAAATACGGTTATTTATAAATGAATTAAATTTGTTTTAATATGTAACGAATAATTATTGATGTATCTCTCTTACATTTTGTCAATTGATATATTCACATATCAAAACAACAGTTCTAATTTAAAAACATATTTCCTTCCAGGGTTATTTCAATTTTTCTCGCAGCAATTGGGTTTCAAAGACTAAAGAAGCGGTAGTGTGGAGCGTGACTATCCCTAGAAAATCGTGGTCACTTTACTGGCACAAAATGAGTACCGACAGCGGTTTACAGTACCTAATAGAACTCAAGCAAGCATTCATGACACCAAAAAGTTCTTTAACAAATGTGAGTTTTTTAAATAATATCGAACATATTGTCCTCTTAATCATGAGTGTAATTTTGAAATATGTTGTGTTTTGTAATCGTAGTTGAGATGGGATATTTGCGACACTTTCGATAAGCGAGAAGAGAACATATTGGAGGCCGTTGTCGATCTCGATTTCCCACTCTTGAACAGTGAAGTGGTTCAAGTCAAGGCATCGTTCCATTCCGGTCCACTTTCTGTTGTGAGCAAAGGAAGAATCATGATGGACGGTGAACAAACCTCTTACAGGTGAGCCTGCAACAGACACAGATCATTTTTTAAATCTATGCGCACACTCACAAGGGAAACTAGGGAAGTGTGACTCGCCAATTTTGAAATAAACTAGTGGGATGTATGCAGGTGACGAACCTCCTAATGTTNGAGAGATAAAAAATAATTCAATATATAGAAAAATCGGTATTTTATTACTTCAATGCAGACTATTAGTTATTGTAATTGTCTCATACTCCAATTAATTTGTAATTAATTAGATAATTAATTAATTTGCTAATTAATAAATCAATCAGAAAATAATTATCAAATAATTGTTAATTAATTATTATTTAATTGTTAATTAATTATTAATTGATTTGCAATTACATACTCCAACTAATTTGGAAAGTTTTTTGGAAAAAAAGTTAAGAAAATTCGATGTAAATTTTTTTTTTAAATTAACCTAACAGGTTTTTCTGAAAAACTACGGATATATAAAATTTTCAAAATCAATTTCGACAGTCAATATGCATTATACAGTACGTGAAAGTACCACAAAATTAATTAGAGTATGAGACAATTACAATAACTAATAGTCTGTATTGAAGTAATAAAATACTGATTTTTCTATTTTTTGAACTATTTTTTATCTCTCACAGGACCTTCTATGGGCCGAAACGAATGTTTCCCCCTAAAATTATTCCTCATAAGGCATACATCCCACTAGTTTATTTCAAAATTGGTGAGTCACACTTCCCTAGTTTCCCTTGTCAGTCGCTGAAATCTGATAGGACCATCGTCCTCTAAATACCCAAGTCAAAATTCTTGATGGGCCCATCAAACAATTTTTGATGGTTTATGTTGGTTTCAGTGAAATTCATGATGGTCCAACATTATTTCATTTTCGCCATCAACCAATATTTTCTATTATGTGGTGCTTTATATGCCAATGAACTTTTATCGTTCCATGATGGAAAATGCTACTTTAATACTATGATGGTGAACCATCAAGAGAATTTTGACTCTCGTGGACCAACAATCCATGACGATGTGTGATGGTCCATGATGGTTCCAATAATGCATTTCCATGATGGTTTAATGGGAATTCTTGTTAGTTCAGCAGGAATATACCATCAAACACATTTGGGAATTTTTTTACGTTGGACCATCATAAATCATTATGTTGGTCCATCAATGGAATACCATCAAAACTTTTGACTTGGGTAGTCAGTCAAAATTTTTAATTTTTAAGAACATATATTGTGGTAGAACAATCGTTTCGGTATTGTTCAAAGGAGATTCTCATCCGCAGTAATTTTTTAATGATTTTGGTATCCGCTTTTATATCTTAAATTATAAGGGACTTTGTGAAATGAAATGGTGACTAGCAACTAAAGATGAACATTTAGGTAAATAGATATAATACCACTACTTTTTTATAAAGCTTTTTTTTTGTATTACTTTAGTGTAAAGAATCGAACAGGTTAACCGAGAAATTATTTTTAAATTTATTACTTTTCTTTGAAAAAATATTTTTTTTAAATGACAAAAGTAAGAACTTTATTTATTTTGAGTTTCTTAAAAGCCATGCAAATTTTCGTGATGGGTGTGCCCATTTTTGGGGGGATATAAAGCCCTTTTCAGTTTTTAGAGTTCTTTTTAGGGTCCAGAATGAATCCCGAAAAAGTGTTTTGCTGAAAGTTAAAAAAAAAAATATTCTGGTTGAGAACAGGATTTTAAAATGACTCTTAGCTGAACCGTTTTTTGCTACTAAGAAAATTGATTGCTGTATTCTAATTTGTAACCCTCATTTGTCACTCATTTAAGATTTCAGGAGAATTTTGAAGTAGAGAGCAACTTAATAGACTTAAAGTTGGCAACTCATTCTGTGTACGAGGCGGGTATGGATGACACATCATTCCATCACAAAACTGTCCTATTCCATGTGCCATCACAAAAGGATCTGACCAATAGCATGGAGTATAGGCACTCTCTCACTGGATGCCAAGAATTCTCTTGGAAACACGACATTCGATCCCACTTCTTCGATTCTCTAACCAGGGCATCCCAATCTTGTGACGCAACAGATCTCAAGACACTGAAACTGCACTGGAAGACCAACTCCAACTACTGGAAAACACTGAATATGAGAGTAGACCGTATGTACAATTATGAAACCTCATTTTAACTCAATCCCTTATACTTATTAGTTCACACTCTATCTTGTTCAATCGTTCGTTAAAATACTTTTTATTCATCCATTTAAGGTCAAATACATTTTTTTTAACACTTGTGATGAATAACACTTGATATTAATACAGTTTTTTTACAAATATTAATGCATTCATTAAATGCAATGAATTGATTTTAGTTTTATACGGGAGAAGAAATTGTAATTATTAAATAAAAAGTAACTAAAATAAATTTTTCTATGTTGTTCTAAGTAAGAACTGACTTTCAAAAAAAATTGTTTTTATATTACTTGTGTATAAAGAATGTACGGTCTTATGTCGAAGGCACGGGAGTAAAAATGTTTTTATTTACAAAATTAACGCAAAGGGATTCTTTGCAGCAATATTCACGATGAATGTTAAAAACTGCGACTACTAACAGTGATACATGTTCGGTTGAAGGGATTGGACGACGCGTTGAAAAAGAGGCGGACACTTCGCCTAATGCCCTCTACCCACTGCATTCTCAGACAATCACAGCTGTAGTTCGCATTTATTGTTAATGGTCGGAATATTGTACATTAATTGTAAATATTGTATTACTGCAAAGGTCAAGCAGTGGACTGATCGTAAAGACACGGTTCCCAGTAAAACACCGAAGTCAAGCATCACTGGCTGCGGTCAGTAAGCGGGTAGGTGACCACTTTAATCAGTCTGCGTAGGGACCGATGGTGTGCGGTATGGGTCCTCGTAAAACTCCTTTTCCGTAAATTCCTCGACTTCGAGGGCAGGTTGTCGGGCTACCAAAGCAGGGGTGCCATCTCTTATGCAGAGGATCGAAATTGCGATGGTATGTCTTCGGATCATCTCGCCAATAGCCCATTGTGCTGCTCTAGAGTGACATAATTAAATTACCTTCCTATGACTGCAAAGAAGCACTTTGGGTTCATTTTTTTCTCCCTTGACAGTTTTTTTTTGCGTTCTGGCTTTAACATGTCACCCAGCATTCAAATACAATGACCAATATTTGTCATTTCAGAGATCTTTAAGGATATTGATTTGGGACGCACCATCGAAACTTGTAACATAAGTTTTTCCAAATCTGTAGTCAACGTTACTGCTGAATGGAATGACGGAGACCATCAAAAGACTGCCTCACGCACTTGCATGGTAAATCACTCATTAAATTTTATATTCAATGTGAAACTAACTCTAGTCTGTTTATACAAGAAAACAGTTTGGTAATTTTTTAAATATGTCATTTTTTTTATCATCTCAAGAAATGATAAAGATACAGTCGGACCTCTGTTTAACGAAGTCGCTAAATCCCGATAATAAGTTCGTTATATCGGGGTTCGTTCGAAAACTTCAACCCCTTTTGAGATACTTAACCAACACAAAGCAGATTTTAAATTCATAAACACTAGACAGAATTAAAATAGCAATTGATATACCTTTATCTTGTAGACTAGTATCTACTATTTATTTAATATGTCTTAACCATAAAAGACATCTGCATGGAAAGCAAGAATAGAGCAAAACATTGTCCAATACAGCTATATACATTTTTAACTAAAAAAGGTAAATTTATGTAGAAAATTGTAGCTGCATTTATTATTAAAGTAATTTTCAACATACATTACCACATGCTTTCCTAAGTTAAATTGCTACAAATAAAAATGATCATTTTGTCTTGAGATTTTCGTTTGAAATGCAAACAAAAAGGGATTTTACTACACTCTCTAAGTGGCAGCGAAAATCAATGGAAGGTCATTTCATCCCTAAAATGTGTTAACTAGTTTGAAATGTCCTGAATTATTTTGGGAAATAGGAAAGTGGATCTCAAGGAAAAGTTGATTAAATATAGGATTCCCTTCGCTATTTGGAAGTTATTTTATGAAATTTCCAAAACGTTCTTAGTACCACGAAAAAAAAATCGCTAAATAAAGAAATTTGCAAAATGGAAGTTTGTTAAATAGAAGTCCGACTGTATAACTAATGCTTTGTTAAATGAGTAAGGGAAATATTAATGGTTTAAAATATATAATTATTTTAGCTCTATATCCTCTTATGGGGATTTCTTTTCTATACACACCATTTTCTGCATTAAATTTTTGGGAAAGAAATTTTATTCAAACCATAATTTGCCAGCATTTTCTCAAAAAGCCTGCGAAGCAAATTTTAATGATAATCATAAAAAAAAGAATAAATTGAAACGCGTAGAAAATGCATAAAGAATTTTAACAAAAAATGCGCTTTGAATTCGAATGACACAAAATTCAAAATAAGACTAATTTGATCATTGTTAATCCCGAGGGGGTGAAGAATTCTTCTCCCGAAATAAAAATGCAACTTGAAATTTTCAGTTTTAAAAAATGAATCTGATTTCAAAAAGTAAACAAAAGTTGTTGTTTTTCAGAGTGAAGATTGCCGAAATATAAAATTCTTCATGAAATATTTACATAATGGGGAATTCCTCATAAATGTAGATCTGCCGGGAGCTGGAAAATTTTCTTTTGCGAGGACTGCATCGAATATAAAATTGCAATTGGAAGATGAAAAGGTACTCTCTTCTAATATTTGTAAACATGAATATATTATGTGTTTTAATGCCGCATATCAGAAAAGATTAGTTCTCAACAAATTACTTTCTTCTCTGCACCCCAAGAATGTTAAACATGAACTCAGCAACCCTTATTATTAAAATTCTGTAATCACAACATCCGAATCTGATGAATGTTTGTTGAATGGTTATTTATTTTTATATTATATCAAAGCTATGTTCAAACGAAATTTCATTAAAGCCCGTCCAGTAGTACTTGAGATAATAGATCCAAAAAAAAAATTCTCTTCAGTGTAGAATTCATCATTTCAATGAGTAAATTTATGAGTTTCATCAAAATTCATCATTTCAATGAGCAAAATTTAGGAAAAAAATAATTGTATAATGTACCGCAATTTTTTTAATTCTTTTTATTGTAATACCGTATTCTCTTCCAACTTAGTTTCTGATGCCATAATTTGCTAAATTTATATATAATAAGTTGGTTCTGGTATAAAAAAAGCGTTATTAAGATCATAAAAATTTGTAAAACATTTGACACTATTAGTGTTATTTTGCTTTGCACCGAACTGGAAATTGACATTGTTCTATGCACTATAATTTTGATGACTATCTCATGATACTTTTTTGACACCAATAAAAAAAAAATTGTAGGGAGAAAATTTCACAATAGGGGGTCACAACATATTTTATAGTCATTTTAATGTTCATTGAAAACGATTTTCAAGTTTTTTTTTTTTTTTTTTTTTTTTTTTTTTTTTTGCCAAAACTTGCTTTTTTTTTTTTACTCGATAAAGAAATTAGCAGTAATTGTTTTTCAACAATTTGAAGAGAAATGTAAATAGAGTTAAAATTGACAAATAATCTCTAAATTTAAGGAAACATTCAGCGCAGGAGTTTATTTAAACTTCGAAATAAATCGAAGTTTAAAAAAAAAAAATTTTAATTTACATTTTTCATGTTATAACATTAATTATGTATCAAATTATTTTTTTTCTGTTCTGTATCTAAATATAAGCAATCCTGCAAGTTACAGCAATGTAACATTTTTTAAGAGTCCACTGTAGTAGCCTTAAATACATAACTTTTTTACTTCCATTTCAATTACTGTTAATTTTAAATTATTTAGTTTTATACAAACACGTTTTAAAATAATTGAATACTTGCATTCCATGACACCCAATACCCACCCATGTGACCTATGACGTTAGCACCAGCTCATCTTAATAAGCAAGCAAAGTGGAGCTAAATTTCACTTTCATAACTCAAAATGTCAATAAACGCTTAATTAATTGAATACAGAGAATCGAACTACTTGAAATATAATTCTTTCTTCTTTTACTCAACTTAGGTTTATTATTTGTTTTATGTATTTTATTGTAACAGTGATATGTTTTTGTTTTGTGTAACTTTGATGCATAATAAGTTTGTTTATGTTCTACTTGGCTTTGCGCCTGTATTTGTGTAAATATATGTATATAAGTATGCTTTGTGTACAGCGCTACAATTGAAATCCTTGGGAAATAATATTGGCTGTGTCACTTAAGAGAATTGGTACTTGACTTGATTGGCTTACTCGAAATTAAATAAGAAAAAAACAGTTGCTAACGTAAACAAATGCTAAGTTTCAACAACATAACCAGGGTCGTAATATCCACAGTACGTCACTTGCAGGTATCCCTTTACTGTAAACAAAATAAATTCGTGTTTTCAAATCACTTTAGAACAACTAATTTAGTCTTTAGAACTATTAATTAAACGTATTATGACACTAAAGACGCAATGCGTCAATACTACCACGTTGACGTTGATCATTAAATTCATTTAATATGGGGACTTAAAAGTAACTAAATATTTAAGTACGAACAATAAACACTTTTTTTGATCACATAGAGCTATAAGCTAGCAAACAACATTTATGTTATTTTTCAAATACTTAAAAAAAATTGAATCGTCGACAGATGCGTCTGTGAGGGCCTCAAAAAATCGTCCAATGACTTAACAAACTATCTCGAACAGTTTACTGCCTGACATTTCTAAACAAGTTTCCCTTTACATTTTTAGACATTCTTTCTTCAAATTTTGATTTATTATCATTCTTCATTTTAATAACATTACCAGCTGAATACCAGTACATCGTACAAGATAAAAAAAAGCTAAACAAGCTATATGAAGTATAAAACAGCAATCACCTCCATTGGATGTTTAAAATTTTGATAAAAGTGAGTTAAGATAAACCTATAAAAAATTTTAAGGTGTAAACCTAGTAAATATTTACAAAATGCAAACAAATAACTTCCTCATTTGTAATCCTGAGTCAAAATTTGTTTTGAGACATATTTTTCAGCACTTGAAAGGTTTACTCTACCCAGATATCGAAATAAGGTTTATTTTAACTCAGCAAAAACCTTTTAATGTAAACCTAAAAAGGTTGGTTAAGCGGTTTACGTGTAAGCCTTCTAACCTTAAAACGAGATCTGTGAGAATCTGCTCTATTCTACGTGCATTGCCCTCATCCAAAACCTTGAAAAACGACCTTCTACAGGGTGCGTAGCGTTTGTAAAAAGTACTTAAAGGTGCTTTTTTGGGGATTTCGTTTTTAAAAGCTTTTAAAGGTGCTTTTTTCAGCTGGTGTTTTTAAAAAGTGCTTTTTTTTCCACAAATAACTTTTTTTTCTTCAGTGATATCTGGGGGATCCCATGCATTTCACGAAAAATGGGGTGTTTGCTACGTAATCATTCACGCGGACTTCATGTCTTACCCACTTTATGACTTGCGCATGCGCGCACACAAGAAACCGAAACCCGAGTGCTCCAATTCGGATAGAGAATATCAGATCCTTATGAAATGTTTTTCTTTTTAATTTTATTCTTGTTTATTTTATTTTGCTTCTAACACTTTTTTTGACGTAGGGGGTAAGGGTACTTTTGATCTGAGTTCAGGGTCAAGTTGAATGCACTCGGTGATATGGGAAAGTACTGATTGTTTTGATTTACGTCCGTTTCTTTTTGGGTTTTTTTTAACGCTAAATCTCTTTATAAAAAGTTTTTGTTTTTCAATAATATCATTGATTGAATATGAATTTTTTGAGTGCTTGAAAATTTTTGTAAAGTACTTAAAAAAGTTTTTAAAAAGTGCTTATTTTTGATTCATAGATTTGGCTACGCACCCTGTTCTATGTAAAAACCCTAAATCGAGGTTGACTTACGGTTTTCAAGCCTGAAAAAAATCCTTTACCTATAGTTAATATATCTAGTCTCAAAGTGAAAATAATCTTAAATCTAGGTCATTATAAGATTTCTTTTAAGGCAACGTCTTGTATGCTCAGCTCAAATCCACCTTGTTTTGACTGGACAATGCAATTTGATCCTATCGCTAGTGTGACGTCAGCTAAAACGTCATGATTGATCTAAGGGACAATTTTACCTAAAGTGACAATACATTTATAAAAAAGCTTTAAAATTTTTTTTTTAATTCTTTTAGGAGGAAACTGATGCAATAGTTTTGCTTTATTGAAAAAAGATTTTTAGTACAAACATTTTTGTGAGAATAAAAAGAAATTTTTCGACACTGCATGCTTTCTGGGACTTTTTTATGCATAATAAATAGCTCATTTATTTTAAGGATGGAATTCCAGAGAGCATAGAGTTGAGTGGCGATATCCACCGAAATGCGTGGAGTGTTGAAATAAGTCCGAAAACATTTTTAAAAGTGAAATCCCTCCTCGATTCAGCCTACAGAGAGATAGAGCTGCAGTTTATGAACACAATCAACGATCCTCAACATCCACTTCAACCTATCTACAGTTATTTACAAAAGTCGAAACAAAAGGTAAGTTAGTTTACAATAAAGAAAATAATGCCCAGCGCTAGTTGTACTGCATCTGAACATTTACCTGTCTCATAGCTCCCGATTATCCGGTATCTGTTTTATCCGGTCTAGTAAAAAAAAAATAGAAGAATTTCGGCCAGTTGTAAAACTAGAACGGGGCTCCTATTTGAAGATAAAACGTTGTATTTTGATATCAGTTCTGCATGAGAGTTGTTACACAGTGAAGATGGGCTGTGAACGGTTGACGCGAAGAACAAGCAAATGTATAGTGAAGATAATGAGAAAGTATTGGTTGGATTTTTGAGATAAAAAGCGGTTCGACTCATTTTCCAAATTTCATTTTTTTCCTCTCATTTAGAAGAGGTAAATAATTGCATTCGTGTAAATTTTTATTTTTCGAATTTTAATTGATTCAATCATTGTGGTTATAAAATTATTTGGCAAAAGTAATAATTTTAAAGCATCCGTAAAAAAGTCGGTTTTTATTATTAGTTCAAGTTAGACATCAGATATTTAATTAGAATATGCATAACAATACGAAGCAAGGAGAGAAATTTATTTAAGAGATTACTCATTATGCGTGAACTTATCGAAGTGTCCCCCAAGGGGTAGAAAATATGTTTATAGTTAGGATTAACAAAACTCTATGCACATTCTCTCTATTGATATGTCAGAACCGATAGTATTTCATTTGTTTTTAAAGTCAATTTAAATTAACAAAGGTGATTATATTCAAATTTGCTATCAAAATTGATTGTATTCAATTTGTTTGGCTACAAGTTTTCATAAAATTAACAAACATGTACTATTTCTATCAATTTCTTTTCAAACGTTACACAGATATTTATTTTTTTCTCAGATGGAAGAATTTATTTATCCTCCTGTTGGAGAAATTGTAGACACTCTTCAGGCTATTCTTCCCATTGACCAACTATCCAGAGCTGGCCGAAATGTTTATAACTTCATGAAAGGAAATTCCCTCACAAGTAAGTCCACATTTCAGTGAATTAAATAAAATGCGTTGTACTGGAATGCAAATAATGATTTTTTTTTTCTTTGCAGCCTGGGCCATTCATACTATCCATACGTTTGATTATCCAAAGAAAGATGGAAATTACATCTTTAAATTCAGCACAGGCAGAATGCTTTCTTCATTCACAGAGGTAAACCATTTCATTTCTTATAAGATTCTTATTATCCTCCTATTTTTACAAAAATGGCGACCCATGGTACTAAATCAAAATTTTGTTAAATATTCAAAATATAAGAGTATTAAAAAAATAAAAAAGAACCCTCACAAAATATAATTAAGAATCAAACATACGAATAAAAAAAAGAAGAATAGAATTGATTTATATAGCACAGTTTTCTAATTAAAATTAAACTCATTTAACAAATTTCAGTTATTTTTTATCATTAAATAAATCTTTGGTGAAATAGAAGATGTTTTGCAATTTATATATCTTGGTGCAATAGTTGAGAGCGAGGGGAAGAACAGATGCTGAAATAGGAACAAGAATTTCAAAAGCGAAGCTGACGAAAGCCTGACGATCTAATAATTAAAATTGATATTTTTAATGTAATGGTAAGGAGTGTATTATTATAGGGGTACGAAATAAGAAAACTAACAGAATAAATTACTTAACAGTTGGCTAAAGAAATATTCTGGAGACACAAAAATGTCTATGGCTGAACGAATGGTTAAACAGGAGGCATGAAGAGGATAATTAAGTAAATAAGAGCTGCTCAGGGGATAGAGCATTCGCCTTCCAATGAGTTGAACCGGATTCGAATTCTAGTCGATACGAATTCCGCATCCTGCTTGCATCGACCACAGTGCTAACGTGAAATATCCTCAGTGGTAGACGGATCATGGGTTAGAGTCCTCTTGCCGTCAGGAGGTTCTCATGATCTTCCTCTCCATGCAACGCTAATGCAGGTTATCCCCATCAAAAAATCCTCCACGAAGGCAAATTTCTCCCAATACTCGATCCAGAAGTTCCCCTGTCTTCTGGGTGGGATTCAAAATGACAAGGCTACAGAATAGAACATCACTAGTCGTAAACCCAAAATTGGATCGGCTGTTCAACGACGGATATATAAAAAAAAATTAAGTAAATAAATGCTCTTTCCAGACAGTTAATTATTGCTGTATTGGTTTTCAATTAGATCAAACCTTTCTCATAGTAATTAAAACTACAAGCAAGTAGGGAGGTTTTACCTACTTTGTCATTTTTTTAAAAATGATTTTAATTTAAGGGGAAAAAATTTGAATAGATGACAAACATTTTGCCACAAGTTTGACTTCTATTAATAGTGAGTGCTTCATCCATATTTTTAGTTGATTTCCTTGAGGCCACTGGATTCATCACAACAACCGGTAGCTAAAATTAAAATGGCATCTGATTCACTGCAAATATGCACCTTTGACGGCTTATCCTACAAGTTCCTACCATCTAATTCTTTTTTCCTGCTTGCATACGACCTCAAGACTTCGCTCTTCTCTGTGATCACTTCCGGGAAAACTCTTCACGTTCTCTTTCCGGAAATGACCATCACAATCAACCACAGGAATCAGGTATTCATGAATGGCAACGAGGCAGAGACCCCCACACAGTTCAAAAATGTGTAAGTATGTCGCTACAGCCATTTTACACGTCCTGTTTTTCACTTCTTAAAAATTATATTAAGAAATTGATCAGAAAAAATCACTGATCCGTCATAATTTTATTGCTCGTGAAAGAAATGACGTTTTTCTTCCCTTATAGGAGAGTGACCCCTATGGAGTCAGGGGTTGATATCAGATCGCCCTCTATCCGTGTGAAGTGCAAAAATGACGAACACTTTATATGCAAGTTTGAACTTGATGACTGGCATAGCACGTTTGGACTTTTGGGAAATGCTGACGGACAATGGGAGAATGATTATATGGTAATGCTCATTTTCTGCCTTCGTTATATACATATATATTTATAGCATGGTTGGTAGGGTACTGGGTCCGTGCCCAAGAGTTCGTGGGTTCAATCCCTGCCGGCCGAAGACTTCCCGTGTAGTAAATGGTGAGCGATGCACGTTAAATCCGTCGAGTCGCTACGTCCTCCATGTTCTCATTACAAATCAATACCTTAGGGGGTACTGTAGCAGTTTAATAAAAAAAGGAATTGGTGCGTATAATGTAACGTTATTTATGAATTATAATTAATAGATTGAAATATTTGGTATATGTACTAGTAATTGAATATAGTCATGATTAAAAAAACAGTTAAATGATTGAAACGTTGTGATAAATATAATTAAGGCCGAAAATATATATAGTTAATTAAATTAAATTAAAGGGGAATGTGATCGTTAAGGAAAGTGGTTGTACAATGCTAATGTGGGATAATAATAACCCAATAGGTCCAAAGGGTCACAAAGTGTGAGGTTTGAACAAATTGGATAAATTGGTATCACCGAATTTAGAATAAGGGTGAAACTAAAAATAATTAAAGATAACAAGATAAAGAAACAAGGTCATGCTATATCCAGATATAAGTATTTAAGATAAATGGAGTAAATTGATGTTTCCAATATTATCAAGAATACAATGCCCAAAACAATAATAAAAGGGTACTCACCATACACACATAGGAGAACATGATAAATCATGAAAATAGAGGCAAATAAATTCTCCAGCACAAGATTAAATTATTAGCATATCATTTTATTTAGTAACATACATCTTTCACCACATCTACCAACACAAGAAAGACTTTTTATTGAAATGGGTGACGGGAGAATTAAAACACAGAAGGCGTTATAGATAAATGTTAATTATAAAAGAACGAGTAATTTAGAGGTTAAAATAAATATGGAAAGAAAGCTTCAATTCGAGAAGGTTTTTCTTATGTTAAAGAAAATTAAAGGTATAAAATTTTGATTTTAAATTTACAGAATTTGATTAGAGATATGGATTTAATTTAAGATAAAGGTTAAGAAAAAAATAAAAA
>NC_092206.1:2352493-2365516 GCF_043381705.1 Parasteatoda tepidariorum | reverse complement strand
GTTTTTTGCGATATCGACACATATAAAGAATAATTTTTATCTTAGGATAATTATTCTTTATTCAGAAATATCGCATTATTTATGGCAATTAGATGTGTCTTGACAACGACTATTTGCCTTTACCATTCTTGTTTCTCTACCATTTAGTTTTTTATTTTTATTTTATTCATGTTAATTTGTATATACATACATATGTGTGTGTGTATATATATATATAGCGAGAGAGAGAAATAGTACCTCCTGTAAGGGACAATTATATATTAATCCCTTTGAATAGAGATCTTAATATATTTGCATCTTAATAGGAGACACTCGATTTAAGGGACACTAAAAAAAAAAAAATTCAACGTGTAAGGCAGAGAAACACGAAATTGAAGTTAAATATCCTCTAAGGGGGGGGGGGAAGAAATTTTCCCACACATAAATAAAAGTTTAAAAAAAATGAATCATAAATAACACCATACAGTTCTATTGAAAAGGAATCATTCTTGGCGTTGAAACTGGCAAAGACAGGGATTAATTATTAGGGGACAAATTTGAACTAGATAATCAAATGAGAGAAGAAGCAATAAGTGTGGAGATAATCCCAGGTTTCTAGAGTTTAAAGAAGAATAGATTTCCCAACATTTGAGAAAGACTATCTCAATATGTTTATTCTTCTATTTTAATGACTCATGCTTTTAAGACTTTTACTTTGATGCTTTCAAGTAAAAAAACAAATAATGTTCTAAAAAGCTGATAAGAAATTTAAAAAAAAAAGTTATGAACTTCTAATTCTAATGATCAGTGTTACGGTAAATGTGATTAACCTGGTGATTATACATACTAACCGGTAATTATGCATAATCACCCCTAAATTTGGTACATTGGCCTCAGGAATGCCAGAACTGCTACTCTCTTCCCGTTACCCAGTGAGCACCTGTGGCGATGCCACGGCGGTGGAGCAACGTCGCCCACGTTACACAACCACAGACCCACTTATAGGGCGGGTTGCATTCACACAATCACACACACACAAAGGAGAAAGGACATAGAACACAGAGAGAGAAAGAAACATCCATGCTCTGAGCGGGATTCGAACCCGCAACCATCTGCTCCGCAGTCAAGCACGCTAACCACTAGGCCACCTGGTCGGCACTCGCCATACTAAATGTGATAAATATTATGATTGATTGAGCCAGTACAATAGAGTTCAGTTTTTTAGAGTACTACTCAAAAAGACATTTTTTTAGTTGGACACTATGGCGTAAGAAACCACGAATTACAATATTTTATATTTTACAATTAAAAATTTTATTTAAATTGTTATTTTAAGTCCCATACATTTATTTAGCAAGAACGAAATTTAAATAAGGTACTAACAGGTGTTGTGAAATGAAGAAGAGATACAATTTGCATGAACTTGTATAAATCAGTTGAACATAAAAATACAAACTGCAGTTCTCATATTCTAGTGAAGAAAAAAGAAAACATTTTTTAACATAACGTTAAATGCTATTACTACAATTTACTAAATATTTTAAGTTTACTTATTTAAGCATATTAGACTGTAACGAAAATTAGAAAGTACATTTACACTTATCAGACTCGCGCATTATCCCCTACAAGCACATCCAGAAAGAGATCTGTCTTTCTAACGCATTCTCGAAGTGATAGATCTTCAAGCAAAATAAATTTTTCTTCACAAATTCTCTTACATTTAATTCAATAACATCTTCTTAACAAGCCAAGCAGTTACGAAAACTGAACGAATTTTCTTAAAGTTAGGGAATTTTATCACAATTACCATTACGAATTATCTAAACAAACCGGTTAATTTGATGCGTTTTCAAAAATGTATCATATGTACCAAATTTAGTGGTGATTGCGCATAATTACCGGTTATTATATATAATCAATAGGTTAATCACATTTACCGTGACATATACATTTTTCCAAAAGTTAATTATTTTTAAATTCAATTTTTATTTACGTCAAATAATTGACAATGGCACACGTTATTTGTTTTTAATCCTAATACTACCAGAATTAAATTCTGCAATTTTAATGTAGTTTCTGAAAAAAGGATGCTGCATTGCAAATTAATTTACCGTTGATAGGTACAGCGAGACATTAAAAATATTCAGAATAATTTTCCTTTTTTTCAATTCCTACTCTTAGTTCACACTCTCCCTATCTATCTTGTTCACACTCTCCCTATCTATCTTGTTCACATTTTCAATCAATCGTTCATAAAAATACTTTTTCATTCATTCACTCAAGTTCAATTAAATTTTTTTTAAAAACTTATAATAATGACACTTGATGTTAATACAGTTTTTTATTTTTCAAATATTAATTCATTCATTAAATTTAATAATTTAATTTTATGAGGGAGAAAAACTGTAATTATTTAATAAAAAGTAACTAAAATAAAAAAACATTTTATTTACCTAAGTAGGAATTGATTTTTTTTATATTCCTTGTTATCTAATGAGCTTTGTTTTTGATTGAAAAATTCCCGATCCTGTAATCCCTAATGAAAATGAACTTTGTGTTTCAGTTACCAGATGGCAACATTTCATCCGACATTCTGGAATTCATCTGCAATTACAAAGTATCGGGGGGAAAAGAATGCAAGGACTTCTTGTCACCAACACTCCACACAAAGTCCTCCTGCAATTAATTGACATTTTTTTCTACTTTTAATTGCTGTTCACAACATTGCCTAATTGCCATACAAAATTAAGACATTTTTATATTTGTTTAATCCTAACTCTAGGTGCTATACAGAGCCGGATTATACCTTTCGTAGGCCCTAGGCCCTCCCCTCCTTCCCCCACTCCTCCTCTCTTTTCAAAATATATGCTAAAATTTTCTTGCTTTTTTTTTTTGCATTTTTATTAATATGGATTTTAATTTACAAATTTGTTTATCGAACTTTATCTGCAATACCGACATACTGCCGATATTGCAGTTGATATCGATAATACCATTATGATTAGTTCGATCGATAACTATGTAAACACTTCACGTCAACAATACAACAACAAACCAGCAAAGAAAACAGTGAAATTGATAGTGCGATTGATTACAAGAAATATTTATACTACAAATAGCTTCATAGTTTTCATGATACTACTATGATAACTAAGTGAAGGAAATTAACATTGTCAAAAGTAAATTTTTCCCAAGTTTTTCGTAGGCCCCTGAATTTAGTAGGCCTTAGACACGTGCCTAGTGTGCCTATAGGTTAATCCGGCCCTGGTGCTATACAAATTTCAGAAACTTTTAAAGAATATAAATATGTATTTTTTTATTTATTGTGTAACAAAAGTTCCCAGTATAGCCAAGCTACTCCTGTGGCATAATTTTTTCGAGCTATCTGTGACAAAACTCTTTAGTACTAATATCTTTCTGCAAGATACTTTTAATAATAATAAACATATATGTTACTCATTTAAAATTACAAAAGCGCTGTGTTTACAAAATAATATACATAATTTTTTTTTAATTAAACATGTAATAATTTTTTATTCTAATATTATGGGTGATATTCTCGCATTTTGTAAATAATCATCACAATAAAGAAAGTAATTAAAAATCAAGAAATCCGTAATTGTAATTGGTGAAAAAAAAGATCGACGACGGAATTACGCGAATCCTCAAAAGCGTGTTTCTTTTCGAAATGACGTTGTTGTAATAAATAATATCGCGTAAAAAATATCGGATTTAAAAATTATGGAGAAATTAATAGCACTGACTGCGGAAAGTTCTATAGAATTATTGCCTTAAAAAGTAAATACTCAAATGCACGATTCGAATTTTCCATATGGTTTGAAATATATCGGGATCCCCACATGAAAAAGCAATGTCAATAACTGCCGAAAATACAATCGAAACATTACATCGATTTACGATACTATCGTCGTAAATTTACTTCGTCAAAAAGTGTCTATCTAAATATATGATTCAAATATTACGTGTAAATTTCCGTCAAAAAGAAAAGCAATTTTTTTTTTTTACTTTTTCAAAAGAAAAATCTTTCTGCAAGAACTCTGTAACGTTCTTCGACAATATCGCCGTGTAGCTGTGATTCTGCCGCGAGTACTGTTTACATTTAAGATAATTTTAATGTATAATGGAATTTTTCAAAACATGTTATTGGCCTTAAAGATAATTTGTCTTTTTCTTTTATAAACTAGATATGTAATCTTATTCAAAAACTACAAAACTAAATATGAACATTTAAAGAATCGTCAACTTAGAGAAATAGGAGTCGGCGAAATACACTCCTAAAAAGGCTTTTGTTATTTTATTATGATTCAATGCATAAAATATAGCAGTTTAAGAACATACTCAGAAATACAGCTATAAAAATGAGTTTTTCATTTTTTAAAACAAAAATTCATCATTGAGAAATAAAATAAAAATTTAAAAACTACGTGTTTTAAAAGTAAAATAAAAAGAAGAAAGTAATTCTTCTATTTTTGTCAGACTTAACAGCGCATCACTTTCTAAAAGAGTGTGTAGGGATTGGATTTAATTATGAAAGTGATGTGCGGGACTACAGTTTTCGTTTTAGGTTTGCCAAAAGAGAAACTAATTTCTTTTTTAATTTACTTAAAAAACATAGTTGTTTAAAATTTTTATAATAATTATTTCAATTTTCTGAGTTCACGTGTTTGTGACCAAAAGTAAGGAGAATTTCAATGCCATGATTCCATCCTCTCACAAACTCAAAACCAATTTTTTTTTAATTATAAGAAAAAAAAACAATCTAATAGGTACTAAAAAATCATATTAAGTTATCGGAATTTTATGTGTTCTAAAATATAAAATCCAAACAACGTAGTTAGAATTTTTTTTCATTCATATTTCATATCTCACTTATTCATTCGTATTTTTTTTCATGAATATTGAATGAATTGAATTTTGAATTTTATGAATATTGAATTTTGCAGATAAAATAAATTTCAATGATGAATAACTGTTTGTCTTAAATTACTAAATACTAACTGAAAATTTGAAGGGAAAAAACTACTGTTTATAAAGCGAACCGTGTTTGTAAAATTTTATCTTTTACGCAGAAAAAGACACTGTTGTCTGATGCTGTATTTCTGTACCATAAATTATTAAAATGCTAGATATAATAAATAAAGATATTGATGGTGTTTATGCTTAAAACAGATCATTGAAGACCTTTTTTTAGTAACACAATAAATTTAATAAAACAGAATGTAAATACATAATCACGAATATAATAATATCTTTACATGAGCGCAACATATGCACCAATTTAAAAAAGAAAGAGTTCTTGTTGATTTTTCCCTATCGGGGAAAAAGTCTGATCATTTTACCTGTCACAAGTTTGATTTTTTCCTTTTTATAGCTCCGAATCTCACTTACTGTTTTTCACTTATTTTGGCCTAAATTAATACAAAGTAAGGAAAAATATGTTTAGCAAAAATTATGCGTCAAAGGGTTAAAATGGATAGTTCTAGCGAGAGAAAGTAAACAGTTGTCAAACCAATTTTCTT
Source organism: Parasteatoda tepidariorum (assembly GCF_043381705.1). Classification (NCBI taxonomy): domain Eukaryota; kingdom Metazoa; phylum Arthropoda; class Arachnida; order Araneae; family Theridiidae; genus Parasteatoda; species Parasteatoda tepidariorum. Next base: position 2,359,997 of record NC_092206.1, on the reverse strand, counting down.
AAAATTTATATAAATCTTTTTTTCCTCCTTGTCATTATACATAATCCAAAAGACATTGCAAAATTTTTCATAAAATCATTGATGTATACTGATTACAGTGGATTGTTTTGGCATTTTATATATTCTTAAGAGTGGAAGGCTGAGAGGTTTTTTGTAAATCCTCAGAATGTCTAGTTTTGTCATTTTATTAGGTATTTATTTTGTTGTATGCTGTGTGAATGATTGAAAAGTTTAATGTGGATAGTTCTGCAAGGACCAGGCATTTCTCTTTAGTATTTCAGTTCGTTAAAAATAAGCAAGTAAAATATTTAAAAAAATTTAAAGTCAATTCCTATCGACAAAGAAATTTTTTATTTTAGTTACTTTTTATTAAATAATTACTATTTTTTCACCCACATAAAACTAATATTAATTCATTAAATTTAATGAATGAATTAATAGTTGAAAAAAACTGTATTAACATCAAGAATCATCGAGACTACAAGATTAAAAGAATGTAATGCGTGGGTGAATAAAATGTATTTCATTAAAGATTGAAAATTTGAACAAGATGAAGGGAGGGGGTGGACTAATAGTAGGAATTGAATAAGTATTGGATTTTTAAACTTTAAATAGTTTTTTATTCATTTATTATTATTTTTTGCTCATCCAAAAAAAAAAAGTTGATCCCATATTTATCAGGATTTAAATTTAGTGTAGCCTAACACACTCCAAATATGCATTGAAACATATCACACCTGCTATCGAACCAATAAATTGATTTAGGACGACTCCAATTAAAGTGTGAAATCGCTCTTTAATATGGGGCACCCATATGTATCGGTTTTAGCATCTTCATTTTCCTCTACGAGTTTAAAAATACGTATAAATAGAGGTTAGGCAACTTTATTGAAATAAAATATTTTACATAAAAAAGTAATAATTCTGTTTAAAATGGTGTTTCACAGAAAAGCTTCTGAATGTTATAAATGATTAACCAATACAGAAAACACTTAGATTTCATAGAGCACTTAAAAAAGACTTAACTTTTGTAGGTATTTTTGAGGATTTTTCCAAAATCCCTCCATTTTTGATTTTTAAGACATTTTAAGTACGCAAAAAAATGGGATTAGAGTAAAGGAAAACAATCCATTTGTAATGAACATTACTCAACTTATTCTGTCATATTTTATTTTATATTAAAATATACAGATATTAAAATATTTTTAAAAAAAATATTCTTGTTTTTTTTTCCTTCTATTTTATAAAGAGAAGGGAAAAAGAAGAGAGAGAAAGCGGAAGAAAGATTTGACTTCTCTAATCCTATTACTAAGTAAGATAAATCTTCTCTCTTAAATGGTCACCTTTCTCTATTCTTTCGTTTGAAGAAAGCTATTTCAAAAAGGAACTCTCTCTTTCTTCAGATGAGGAGACAGCTTAATGAAATTACAATCTTTCTTTGCACTCTTTAAGGAAACTTATGAAATAGTTGAATAAGAAAGGGTGATTATTAAAACATAAATATAACGAAGTTTTTTTAAATTCCAAATAAATGGTATAAATCAATTATTTATCCAGAATATATAGGTGATTCTCACCGAATATTATAACTGTCATAAAAATATAATACAGTTAAACCCCGCTATAGTGAACTCCCGGATAAAGTGAACGAAATGTTCGCTTCCGTACATCGCATATTATACACATATAATATTGTTTTTTGTGGATATAGTGAACCGAAAAAGGAGAGGAAATTGGATATTATGAACTTTTTTCTGTCTTCGACTGATTTTTCCTTCTTCATTTTTTTGGTAATTTTGAAATTTCTACATTAAATACTTATACCGTATAAAATACGTATAATTTTAAAACCATCTATTGAGTAGCCATAACCATTTTTCCTGTTTGCTTCTTTTATCTCAGTTTCACATCCCTAAATTTTTTGTATGCAAGGCGTTAACACATTTTTTGTTACTACATATTGTTTTTTAATCATTTTTGTATTTTTTTTTTGTTGGTCATTTATTTAAATAATGTGTAATAAAAGCAGTTCAGAAGAATGAGTTAAAATGTTTTTCAGTACGGATATACTGACGCCCGGTGGCATGTAAACTCTCTTTACACACATAGTATCCCCAAGAGATTTTGATCTCGCTGATTGGCTTTCTCGGCATTGGCTTCTGTTACGCCTTTTTGTAGCCCCATTTTTGCCCCAAAATGTAAATCAATCATAAATCAGTTCCAGTATATTTCTCATACTAATTTTATGACAAATGTTAAAGTTTTGTTCAAACAATTAAACAGAGTTATTAATTGTATTTTAAGAATAACACATTTATTTAAATCTAATTTGCTTTAAATTTTATTCTAATATTTTTTAATATTAATGCTATGAATTTTAGGCGAATGCAAGGTAAATTATCATGTTTAGGTAAAACATCAAATTAGTATAATAATAATTATTAAACATAAATTAAAGTTTCATTAGCTAGCTTTTATGTAATATATATATATATATATATAAGAATTGATTAATATTCAAATTGAATAGCATTGTGAATATCCTTATGCACTTAGAAATTAAAATCTCTTACTTAAATTTATTAAGTATGATTGCAGAACCACTCAGTTAAGTTTGAAATTATTATATGAGATTTTAAAATGCATATGAATAAATTTTTAAAATTATGTTTGAAAAAGATCTCATCATATCTTAGAGGATGATATTCTAAAATGTTAAAAAAATTTAAAAATTGTAGAATTTTTTGAAAAACTTCTTTTACATTTCTCCTGCGCCACTTTCATAAACGCACTGTGGGGACAAACAAATAATTTCCTGCACTTAAATAATAAAAAAATATCTATACAATCCAATAGAAATGTACTAGAATTAAAAGAGGGAATATTTTGTAAATTTATTCTTTAATTACTCATGGTATTAATTTAATGGACAATTCATAATCATTTACTTTTATTTTGATGGGAATTATGCAATCAAAAATTAATAAAATAAACATCTTAAAAGACAATTGCTTGATTTCTTAAATGTCAATTAATAGTTTTTCGGTATTATAAAACATTTAACAAAAAAAAAAGGAAAAGAAACATTAAAAATAAGTTATAAATAGGTAGGCATAATGCAGATCTCTTAGTTTTAATTTATAATAATAGATGGCGCCACTAATAAATCTTAAATTAAAAGTTTTATAATTTAATTTTAGTAATCCACAAGAAATAAATAAAATATTAACTTAATTCAATGAACATTAATTTAATTAAATAATTATCAAGTGAAAACTATTCAGTTTTCATTTTATAGTGAGTATAAGAATTAAGTAAGGCACTTAAATTCGATTTCAAAGTTATTCTATAAATTAGAGGGATATTAGCTTCATAAGAATTTATGTATGTAATAATCATAAATGTAACGAAAAAAGCATTTTCCATAAAAATTAAATACAAATTTTTTCTTGAAATAACTAAACCAGTTATTTACCTACAAACAAATCTTTGTCCATGAGATTTGGAAGTTCTAGAATTCCATTTCGCATTGGTAAGTTCCCCAAATTCCATTACCCACAATCCCAAATTCCATTACCCATGGTATTTGAGGAAATATTTTTTACTTCATTTTTAAATGAAGAAGGCAGTTTCTCTGTTGCAAAAACTGACATTTCAAGTTTGTACACAAAAGCTGGAGTATAGAAATCAATCTATGCTGAAAATAACAAGCATGGCAAAATGAAATAGTCATACTTCACAGATGGCGTTGCCGAGAAAGCCAATCAGCGAGCTCAAAATCTCTTGGGGATACTATGTGTGTAAAGAGAGTTTACATGCCGCCCGGTGGCTGAGCGATAGCGCTGTCGTGCCAGAGGTCCCTGGTTCGATCCTCGGGCCGGGCAAGGCTGACTCAGCCTTTCATCCCTTCAGTGGGTCGATAAATGAGTACCAAGCATGCTGGGGAACTAAACACTGGGGGTTCCGAACTCGGCTGACCACCTGACCGGAACATCTGCTCCTGCACCCCAGAGCCCAAGGTCAAGAAAACTGCGATGGGCACAGTAGGCCTTGGTCCGCAAGAGCTGTCCCGCCGCTGAGTTTAGTTTTTACGGATATAGTAAACCGAAATTTCGGTCCCTTGAAAGTTCACTGTATATAATAAAATTCTCAATTCTATTAGATTTCAAAGTTTAATTAATACCATTATTGTTAGTTTCTTATGATGATTTTATAATGGTTATGCATAGATATATGTTTAAATGTGAAGATGGGTTTAAGTTTAAAAGTGTCATCTCAAAATGTCTTGGCATCTCACTAGCGAGACAGTCAGACAGAGATTTTCACAGTTAGACCTCTATTTAACGAATCCCGGTAATAAGTTCGTTATATGGAAAATTCGAGCTTAAGCAAAGTAAAAAGCAATGTCATTTTCCTGGAAATGACTATAAATTGCTTAATGCTTGTAAACTACACTCCTCTATATAAAGTATTAATTATCATTAAATAAATAGCTTTCCCTTTTTTTAATCAGAAATCTTTTAATTTTAATCTTTTTTCCAAAGTGTATTTTCTGAAATTACCCATATATTCAGCAATTTTCATCTCGGTGAAAAGGAAAATATGCATGATATTTTCAAAGGAAATTCCCTTTAGAAATGAGAATTTCTTTAGGCAATTAGGGTGTCCCACTTTAAGTCTAATCCTACTGTGCCATGTTATTTCTAACCACCCAAAATTGAATACCTACAGGCGTGGCATTCGTTTATTCCACGATTCAGAAGGCAAGTATGTTCGCTGGGAGTAGTTGCTTACAAGTAACCAATCAAAATTATGATCGGAAAATTTATTCAGCGTGATAACAAGCCAAGTTGTTATAACCCGCTGAGTGCAAACACGTCGTTAGAACCAACCATGTGATTTTTTTCTCGAGTAAATAACCAATTGCATGTCTGCATATTTTACTTTTATTTGCCGCACACTTAGCCCCCTCTCTTTAAATTCCTAACTTAACTTCCACGGCTAAGCTAATCATGGATTTAGCCTTTCTATAGAAAATACAGCACTTGCAGGACTCCAATGCTCTCCTTGTTCTAATCCTTGCAGTAAACTCCCCTGTTTGTTACAAAATTGCTGTACACGACTGTTTGCAAAACTAGTGTCCTTTTATGGTCCTATTCATGCTGATAATCGCTGGGCTGGATTAGGACTTAATTGCAGAAAAATTATAATTTTATAAAGATGAAGAAAAAAAATCCTTGAACCATTTTACTAAATTTCGCTTTTTGGCTCAACTTTATATTTAGGGCTCAGCTTTAGAGAATTTGAGAGTGATTTTCTTCCTTCCTCAACAGGAATTATCTTTCTCTTCTTGGGCATTTCTCTCTTCATTGTCTTTTTTAATATTTTTTTCTTATTTTGTTATATGGGTCATTTTTGTAAATTATCAAAACAGTTGTGAGATTATATAATATTCAAACTACGCATGATAGTTTTGAAATTAAATTTTTAAAGATGTCTAACTTACAAATTTTATATTTACACACTAGGATCAGTTTAAATATCTAGATTTTTCTCCTTTTTTTTCTATCTTAATGTAAGGAAAGTACTCCGAATTTTGAAAAGAAACGCTTAACTCTATTCAAAAATGAATTTAATGCTAAGAAATAAAGAACCGCTGTTTGAAAAACCATTTGTTCCTTTCTAGTAATAACAGTTTATTGATGTTTACAAAATGTATAACAATTGTAATGATTCGAATAATATACTTATCTGTATACTCGACTTTGTATTTGTGAGGCGAAATTTGTCAGTTAAATTTATTAAAAAAAAAAGAAATTTAATTAAAACTGCAATTAAAAAAAGAATGATATGAAACATTCCAGAGGTGAAAATTAAACACGGGGTAAAAACTTTTAATGAGGTGGAATTTTCATTAAGGAAGTCAACTAAAACTGCAAAAGCTATTTAAAAATAGAAAAATATGCGGCTTGACATCGATTCGCCCTTTGCCTTTAAATTCGTTTCTCAACTTTTAAAATTTGAAAAGAATTAATCTTTAGATAAAAGAATTTCACGGGGTGGTTCAAGATAGAAAACTTTCTCATAAACAATTTCAAGGTGAAAATTAGAATTCTTGAAGGTTTCATTGAAAGTATGTGAGCACGAGTCTTGTCATATGTCATATGTCATATGATATGTCTTGACAAATATCTTGTCATATGAGATCTTTATTTTCAATGCTTTTCATATTAACTTCATTTTTGACTGGATTTTAAGTATGAGTACTACCTTTATGTACTCATAGCTCTACTCTTTACTCATACAGTATGGAAAAAAAAATATTTTACAACAGATAGATAGTTTTATTTTATTTTATATCCGTGAATAGCCGCGATCCAATTTCATGCATTTAAGACTACTTATGTTCAACTCCGTAGCCTCGTCATTTTGAATCAATCCAGAAGACAAGGAAACTCCTGGATCAGTTCCCCCAGAGGTATGATTTGTTATGGGATCATGGAGGATTTTGTGACCTGCATCATTCACTGCACCGGGAGCCTTCGGCCGGCTAGAATCTAAGCCACGAACTCTTGAATATGGGCCCAGTGCCCTACCAACCAGGCTATCCTGGCCAACTGGTCGATATGAATTCCGCATCCGGCTTGCACCGACCACAGTACTGACGTGAAATATGCTCAGTGGTAGACGGAACATGAATTAGAGTCCCCTTGCAATCAGACTAACCGTGGGGAGATCTCGTGGTATTCCTCTCCATGTAACGCAAGTGCGGGTTAGTTCCATCAAAACGTCCTAAACGAAGGCCAATTTATCCCACTACTTGATCCAGGAGTTCCCTTGTCTTCTGGATAGGGTTCAAAATAACAAGGCTACGGAGTTGAACATGAGTAGTCATAAAATCAAAAATTGGGTCGGCTGTTCAACAATGGTTATGAAATAAAAATAAATTACAGGGGATAGAGCGTTCACCTTCCAATGAGGTGAACCGGGTTCGAATCCCAGCGATGGCTGGTTGATACGAATCCGCATCCAGCTCGCACCGACCACAGTGCTAACGTGGAAAGAGAACTGCACTCTATTCTGCTTGCGCACAATCACTCATGATATTTATCACATTTACCGTTAAGAGTTGGGAATTATGCAAATAAACCGGTTAATTTGATACATTTTCAAAAATTTATCATATTTGTCAGACTATGGATTTCAATGAACAAGGTTCGAGTAAGAGTCAGAGATCACGAGTTCGAAAAACCTCTGAAGGAGGGAGTTCGAACATTTAAAAATAATTCGAAGACAGAATTTGCATAGTATTAATTTTGAATGTGTAAGTACCCTCATTATGCAAGTGTTATTTTGTATATATATAACAAATCAAGATTGGATTTGGAGTTTTTGTTTCTTTTGATTTTCATGACTGTATGTTATTGAATTCGTTACCTCATGTTATGGAGAGGATTGTTTTTCCTTTATGATGTTTAAGTTAAGTTATGATTTTTCTTGCTTA
>NC_092206.1:2349149-2352256 GCF_043381705.1 Parasteatoda tepidariorum | reverse complement strand
TACATTTCAAATTATCAAAAAACATTTAATAATCCAATGTAATTCTGATATTTAGTAATATTATGAGATGGAAGTTGTTATATCCATTAAAGTTTCTATACAAAATAAAAATATTTTGGTGTCAATATATTTTCCTTTTTTTGTTATTTTAGGATATAAAACAAATTTTTCAAACTTTAATGAACGTAGAACAAGTATTGCATTGCTTTATATTTTTTAAATGACTCATAATAATTTTAAAGAGCAAAACATTTTTTTAATTCAATATTTTTACTTTATTTAAGGCATTTTTTGCTCAATTTTTGCATTTTTAAGAGCATTTTTGGCTCTTTTTAAGGGCATTTTTTGCACTTTTTAAGGGCATTAGTTGAGATTTTTTAGGTCATCAAAATCCGGGCTCTAGTTATAAGATTTAAAGTTTACCTTTGGTTTTAAAGTTAAATAGATTAAAATAATTTCTTCTAATTTAATCGCCCAGATAAGGTAATGTATGTAAGTTTTTATTTTTGACTCTAACATTCTAAAACATCTTTGAGAATGTAAAAGTCTTAATAAGCCTAAATAATGTCTGACAAGAACTCTTCCCAGATACCACAAATAAGGTTTATTTTAACTAAGCAAAACCCTTTATGATAAAAACCTAAAAGGTTTGTAATGCGGTTTACGTGTAAACCTTCTAACCTTAAAAACGAGATCTGTGACCTTTTGCTCTATTCTACACACATTACCCTCATCCAAAACCTTGGTAAACAATATTTTATTTAAAAACCTTAAATCCAGGTTGACTTAGGGATTTCAAGCGTGAAAAAATTCTTTTTATAAAGCTAGTCTCAAGGTGAAAATAATCTTAAATCTAGGTCATTATAAGGTTTCTTTTCTCGAAGTCTTGTACGCTGAGCTAAAAATCCACCTTGTCATGAAATTTCAATGGACAGTGCCATTTGATCCTATCACTAGTGTGACGTTAGCTAAGACATCATTATAGTACAAACTGACAATACTTCTTAAAAAATGATTTTTAATCCTTTTAGAGTGAAAGGTTTGAAACAGCAATATTTTTGCTTTATTGAAGAAGAAAAAAGGTTTTTAATACAAACATTTTCGTGAGAATAAAAATAAAATTCCTCCACAAGGTTACCGTAAGGTTGCATGCTTTCATGGGCTTAGTATCGATCTTTTTCGGGTCATATATTGAGCGAGGGCCACATTTTCGTCTGCTGTTATCTACAAGCATTGTTGCCAAACGAGTAAACTAATTCGAAACTTATGGTTTGTTATCAGACGATATTCCAAAACGGTGTCTCTTATTTTGAAGAGGCTTAACAAATTCAATGGGGACGCTCCTGGGTAACGTCATCTTATATTTAATATTCCGACTTCTATTATTATGCAAATCAATAGGGAGCAGATAAGATTTTCTCGTTCGCTCTTCTTTTTTATTATTATTATTAGCTTTCTTCGGATAAGACAGGCGTTCTTGGATTTGTCTATATCGATCAGAAAAATCTGAATACGTGTGTTCTTTTCAGAGAATATTCACTTGGGGATGTGGATCCTTTCTGGGAATATACTTCTAGCGAAATAATCCATTTAAACAATTTAAACTTTTTCGACTGAAGGTAAAATCTATAATAAAAGAGTTAGATAATAATATTTTTATCGGGAAAATGTTTTACAGATAAGTTTGAGTGTAATTGAAGAGCGTGATACTTTTTTATTGAATGCCTAGAAATAACATCAAAAGCTGCTTCTAAAATAAAGTTTTTATTTTCAATGAATGCAGAAAAAGAGTTGACTTTTAATGGACTCCGAGGCTTTTTCTTTTCTCGCCTGTTTAGATATTTATTCGCCTGTTAAAACAATGAAATTTACACTGTAAAAATCTGTTTCTTTACACACAAGTTACCCCATTTAAATTTTTGTTAATCAGTAACGCTAAAATGTACAGTTCCTGGCCAAATGATTACTCGCACTATAAGATTAAATCTTAAAATCTTAATTTCTACATGTTGATTAAATTCTTACTTTGCTTCGGGTACATTTTTATTATAACATGCAATTCAATAAGGCACCGAGAAAATTAATCCACATGAATATTCACCAAATGAAGTGTGAAAAGCGAAATCTTATCACGTGGGTTAATTTACTATCTCATGAACACTATCTCTAATTGACAGTCCAATTCTCTTGACAAACGCTTATCTCCAGGATTCAGTTAATTTCTAGAATGGAATTATGTAAGCAAATGGATCTGTTTATTTAACACGAAATGCATGTACAGTGAGAGAGTAAGAAAAAGGACCATCCTTTATTAGTTTTGATCTAATGATCGGATTTTCACCTTCTAGGACTCAATCTTAATGGTTCGAGAGGACTATCTCACATTTACTAATTAGTAAGTGCAGACGATATTTTAAGTTTAAAAATCAGACACAAAAACGGCCCCCCCCCCCCGAAAAATAGAGAGGGTAACCACTATCTGGGAAATACGATCTCCATAGTTTGGTCAGAAGAATACTCCAAACTTTGAACCCCTCAATGTTAATTTTACTTTTTACGTATTTCGCTATATCTTGAGAACTTTTTAAGCGAATAGAAATATTTTTTACGCAATTATAAAATTCGTTTATCCAAAGGTAATTCCACGCAAAAAATAATTTTTATTAAATATTTATTGTTATTTTTTTTAATAATTGAGCAAAATCGATCGAATCCTGAGAAATTGAATTCTAAATATCTGACTTTTTGAAATTTTATAATACATTTTGTGTTTTATTCTGTTCTTTCTTATTTTTTATTTCTGCTTGATTGTTTCAATTTGCATTTTTTTTTTTTGTTTTATTTTGCATTTTTCGCTTAACTAATTCTTTTTTTGTTTCAATATTTTTGGTGCTCCTTACACTATTGTATTGGTATATTTAACTCTGGCTACATGAATACAGAAAGCACTCTTTTTGAGGATGTAATTGTGTGAGCTGATGACGATATTGTAGCTTCTTATTATTTTGTTTTCGGCTATAAAATTTTTTAAAATTATTATTTTTAATTAATTTTTTCTTCCTTTTTCATAAATCTTTACTGTTTTTCATTTAAGTTTTATTTATTTT
>NC_092206.1:2339277-2349061 GCF_043381705.1 Parasteatoda tepidariorum | reverse complement strand
GAAACTATTATTCCATATATATATATAGACCAATTTTCTAGATTTTGAAGCTTCTTGTCACCTCAAAATAAACAACAACAACAGAATTTTTGGTGAGGCCACGATTTTATCGGAAAATGTTCTACTGCATGATTGAAGAGATAACTACTTGCTTTGAGCCCTGTATTACACTAATCATTCTCAAGGGGGGGGGGATGTTATCAGCGCAGTCCACTAGGCTTTAGAAAACCATTAGCGCAATCCGCCATCCTCGACTTATACATCCATTGCTACTCGAGTAGTACAAAAATATAATATAAAATAAGTGTAAATACTTTGTTATTAATTAGCTCATACCATTAATCATTATACCAGAATTTGATTTAAATAAGCATATTATTAATGATACATTATTAAAAATAGAATAATACTTTTTATCTGTTTATCGTATAGAAACTGAAATGAGTGAGAAGTAATAGTGAGGACCGGTGAGCGAAGCGAGCAAGTGACATATATAGCTCCAGGTAGTACATATTGATTAAAATAGAAAACTGCACGCACAAAATATCAAATTTTCTTCACTCCTTTAATAAATATCATGCGAAATCGTAAAAAAAGAAGAAAAAAAAAACATTTAACAAAAGCACATTGAAAATTTTGACTGCCAGTCATTATTATTATAATCATTACATTTGTGGCATTTCTTACACTACAAATTTTATGTAATATAACAGTCGTTGAACAGCCGACCCAAATTTGAATTTACAGCTACCAGTGTCCAACTTCTTAGCCTAGCCAATTTGAACTCAAACCAAAAGACAAGAGAACTCTCAGATCACTAACCTCCACAGGTATTGCTTTGTTATCGCACTACAAATTGGTAATTTTTAAACGCTAATGAGTGCCCTCTTACGTGTCTGCAAAAGATATTGAATCGAACAACAACTGGAAAATTACTTTCTGTCGCGTCACCATGGTGACAACGGCAGCTATTCCATTTTCATTTCTTTTGTCCGCATTAGTTTTTTTTTTCTTTCCTCTAACGTAATTAGCCTATTTTTCTATATGAACGCATTTTTTTCAAAAATATAAATAAAAAATACGAGAAAAAAACGAAAAAAATCATTTGACAACATGTTATTAAATATTGATATATGAGAATACGAAATTAATTTTAAAAAATGACAACAAATAAATCTAATGACAACAGTCAGGTATTTTTTTATTATGAAATATCCTGTTTAAAATGTTTTGACAGCGTAGTAGTAGAATAGAGTAAATATCCATCACGTTTGACAGCGGATATTAACTTAATTTTACTATGGTAATATGATCTCAGTACCGTTTTTTTAAAGAAACTATTATTCCGAAGTTTTCAAACGTCCTAATAAAACAGCGTGCAACGGAATACATTTTTTTCCCCTATCGCNAAAAAAAAAAAAAATGACTAGAAGAATTTTCAATCTTGTACAAGCTTTTGTTGAATAAACTTTTACCCTTAAAAGAAAAAAAAATGATGGAATAGATAAAAAGAAAAAATGTTTTTTTCTCATTAAATGCTCTGAAGCGTAAATATCCGAATAGAATCACTTTTTCTCTCCCTCCCCCCTCTTTCTGTTTAAAAATGAGATAAATGAAGGAGGGGGAGAGTGGGGAAAAGCGAAACACAAACCATCCCCAAAAACGTTGCCATCGCCTTCATTTGATTGGAGAATTACAATGAAGGGGAAAAAAAGTGCTTGATTAAAAAGAATTCTTTATATTTGCTGTTTCTATCTTGATTTTGACAAGATATACAATTGTGAGAAGAAATTTTTATTTTCGACAAAACGGGAACATTTCAATAAGAAAGGTTATACATTCCAATACTTTATTTATCGCTCTGTAGAATTTTCCCTATCCTAATCTCCTTCAAATCATAAATATCGTTGCAGAAAATTCAATTTAATTGGAAACCATGCGACGAATTCAGATTTTATTTCTTCTTTTCCTTCTCTCGTTCCTGTCACACACACACACACACATGTAGGTAGTGATCAAAAACCGTTCGAAAAGTGAGGCAACGTTTTCGTTTTATTTTACAAACATGGAATAAATCGTTAAATATCAGACTCTAAATTCAATTAAAATGCCTTCATTAAAATATTAAATTAATGGGGGGGGGGCAAATACTTATGTATATGCTCAGCAAATAATTAGATCATTAATAAATATTAATTACCGTTATAATGAATGTTTTCTCTCTGGGACTATCCACAAATTAATATGAGTCTTTATAGGAGAGTTTTTAAAACAAGGAACAACACAAAGTTTTCAAATCCGCCATTTTTTTTAACTATCTTTTTATTTCTATGTAAATTTAGCAACCATCGTATATACCATCACACAAAATACGCTTGCTCCAACAGCATAACTTGGCAAACTTTCAATCACAGCAAATTATGATTATTATTATTTATTTTGCCTCCGGTCGAGTAAAAACGGGATAAAACAAAACGTCCTGACAACTATTAAGAGTGAGAAAAATCGTTTAAAAACTATTTTTTTAACCCGAAACGGTTCAATAACAATAATTTTATAGCACCCACTAAGCCCACCTAATAATACAACTTATTTTCTTGCAACTACGTACATATTATAGCCGAGAGAGACAATCTCATGACCGGCAGAACGGGGGTTCGAGTACCAGCGTTGACACCTCCATTCCCTTTAACACACATGAAGAATCTTCAGTGTCCTGCACTCTCCAATTCCCATTATCTCCTATGTCCAGTTAAATTTCTCTTTTCACGGTTTTGAAACCATGTTAGTTGTAAATGGTTGAAAAATCCGTATAGTGTTGTATTCGCGGTTTTATGACCACTCCAGTTGTAAACGGTTTCAAAATCGTAAGGGTAAAAAATATTCTTTACTTTAACTTGACGGTGAATAGGATGGAGAGACTGCTGCCGATTATTTTACCATAATTATTAGAATCAAAATTCTAACAGTGTAGATAGTTATGAAAAAGAACCATCACCACAAATAGTTCAATGAAGCATCATTAAATGATAAATAAACTTTAACTATTGTTTCAAACCTTTTATCCTCGTCATAACAATTTTTAAACACACAAACCAAGTAGAACACAATTTAAACAACAGCGAAGTAATAAAAATTTACTGAACTATTTAATAAAGTTCTGTCTGAAGATGAAGTCGAAAGAAGCATAAGAAAAACAGATCTAAATTCTTAGGACTCTCCCCTTAATTATTAGGAAACTTAATCTCCAAAATATTAATAATTTTCAAATAAAAGTTTAAAAGAATAAAGGATATTCATTTCGGCAAGTTTAAAGAGTTTTCCATTAAAAAAATGTCTTAGTCCGATTATTTTTCTCTGTGCAAAATATAAGGCCGAGTTCAATGTTTGTTTATTACTCTGTTTTCATTACTCTCTCAATAGGTTTTATGGAATTTCTATTTAACGAGTAGAACACAATAATAAGTTCCATCCCCTAGCCACAGTGAAATGAATTCTGAGAATAAACAGTCTCGGCAGAACAACCAACTCTCTATCGATTAGATTCAAACTACCATTGTTCACTTTTCATGAACTCGTATGGTCAGAGACAAGCTAAAGAACTGACTGAGGGTCAAAAAGGAACAGTTTGAGGAAGATCATTAGTCACCCCCATGGAGACACCTATACGCATAATGGGTATTGATTCTCATTGTCGTGGTTGTCATCTTCAGGAGGAGACTCTTCACAACATACTTTGTGAGCTCTATTCTGATCAAGCATTTACACTCCCTTGCAAAATTATTATAAGATTCTATGTTAAATCTTAATCATCACGTGATACTGTAATACTGCTTTATTGTTTTTGCGCCACTGTTTGCACTTGCTTACGTTCGTGTATCGCATTGGTGAAATGAGACGATGCGTCCTATAAATTGGACGATAGGATAAATGAGACTATATATTACATAAATATAGAATAATTATTATATCAAGCAGTATCGTGTTTTGCGCGTTTTTATATGCAATACTTTTATAGTTAAACATACCTATGGATTTTTATTCGGGAGATTTTGCATATAATTCCTATTTGTATTTATTTTTAACGTATTACATTACAATATTAACCCATTGATACCGGAGCGTAAGCAAGTGCAAACCGGTTTCATTCGTGTAAAAACAATACAGCTGTATAGTATCGCCTGATATAATTATAATTTTACATAGAATCTTATAGTGGGTCTAATAATATGACAAGGGACTGTATCTTTTGAATTTCTGAATTGTGAATTAACTTAAAAGGTGATCCCGCATTGATGTGGTGGGTCTCCCTTATTTCCTTTTTTATCGTCTGCTTTATAATATTTTTAGTTACTTCGACTCTAAAGAGGTACGACTAACCTTGATGCATCATTCTCAGAAGGGCCTCTGAATGAAAGCAAGTGATGTATATGAACTTCTATCCCTTCTTTCAACCATACTAAGGCATGGGTAAGAAAGTAAAATGTATCCAGGATAAAACCGAAATAAGAGTCCTTTTTTGTCTGAAAGTGGACAAACAAATAAAATAGAAATCCGAATAGACTTTCCATCAGTGCCTTCCTTGATGGAGCAACACAGACATATCCAAAATATTCTACCGAAACTTTAGCAGTGAATTTGAATAGAAGTTTTATGAATCTTTGACGCGATGTTTTAAGCGCGATCATTCTTTTGAATCTCATTTAATATGCGACTGCATCCTAAGCGAATGACGATTTCGAAATCTTATGGAATTTCTCAGTATTTGAAAATATTTTCGAAACTGAGTGTATTCATAAAGTTTATGGAAATCCGTCACTCTATCTTTTTCCATTTACGGGTCATCCGTTAAAAACATTTTTCTGAAGTTGTTCTCAAATACAGACTTCAGTTATTCTACTGATTATCGAGCTCAAGTGATTCCCAAACATCCATTAAAGTTAAAAAAGAAATCTGAATCAACTTTTCTGTGAGCTTAAATTAACATAATATGGTCAAACCTCGCTTTAGTGAACATATAACCGGGATAAACCGGGACATAAACCGGGTTCACTATAACCGGGAGTAAACTCCCGGTTATAGTGAACCGAAATTTCGGTCCCTCGAAGGTTCACTATAGCGGGGTTTGACTGTATTATTTATTTATTTTTGGGTCAGCAAAGAAATCAAGTTCATGCAATCAGCACGGAATCATACAGTTTAAAATAATTATTACATAAATACTTATTTTCAATAAGTCGATAAATGCTGTCGGACTTCTATTTGACGATCTTCAAATTTGCCGATTTCTCGATTTTTTTGGAAATTCCTTCGTAAAATAACTTCTAAATTGCGGAGGGAATTTTCTATTTGATGAACTTTTCTATTTCCCAATTTATTTCAAAACATTTTAAATTTGTTAACTCATTTTATGGATGAGATGACCTTGAATTGTTTTTCGTAGCCACTTCACTTTTAGAAAAAGCAGTAAAATCCTTTTCTCTCTTTGTTTGCATTTCGAACGAAAAACTCAGACAAAACAAAAAAAAACGGATTTTATCAGCAGTCATTAAACTTAAGAACGCATGTGGAAATGTATGTTTAAAATGACTTTTATAATAAATGCAGCTATAATTTTATACATAAATGTAATTTTTTTTAGTTGAAAATGTACGTAGCATGTACTGGATAATGTTTTGCTCTATTCCTGCTTTCCATGCAGATGTCTTTTATGGTTAAGATTTATAAAATAAATAGTAGATACTGGTTTACAATATTAACGTGTATCCATTGCTATTTTAGTTATGTCTAGTGTTTATGAATTTAAAACCTGCTTTGTGTTGTTTAAGTATTTCAAAAGGTGATTTAGCGACTTCGCTAAAAAGAGGTCTGACTGTAATCAACTGATAGAAATTTTAACGTTAATGCTTTCATTACCTTCGGTAACTGGTTAATCTTTAAATTATGAAAGTACAAGTATTATCCCTAAAATGAAGTTACATATTTAAAAGCTGGGGATTTTGTGATGTAAATTCATTTTTAAGCGTAGGAGAACAAATCCAAGGTAGTCTTTCCAAGAAGATTTTTTTTTATAACCTTTTTTTTTTGTGTGTGTATTTAGAAGATCCCACTTCTTACACGATCGTCAACAAAAAGACTGCCAATGAAATGGTTATAAAACTTACGTAACATTTTTAGTACCAAATTTATATTCATAGGAGATAGTTAATTTGCATTTTGTAATTCACTTTTTGGGGCAATAAAGAAACACACATTTAGATTCTTTTTTCCCGATCGGCAACTCTGATAGGAGAGATTGACCAAGAATCCAGTTTTTCCTATTAACCACTTCCCTTAACAATTATTTTGGGGAAAAAAAATACAAAAAATCAACATATTTTTTTTTATTAATAAATAGAAGGAACTAAAACAAAACATAATGCACAAGCTCTAAGTTGAATTTTTTTTTTTATGTGTAAGAAACCTTGAATTTAACAACAGTTTACTATCCCGAGTTATATCAAATGAAAAAAGTTAAATATTAGTCTTTGTATGATAGTTCTTAAAACAACACAAAGTGATACCTTTCAAACGTCAGTGAAGCCATTTTTTTTTTACGCTTATTGCTATGTAAATTCAGCAACCAATCGCACAAAACACGTGTGCAGTCCAACATCAAAACTCCCAAATAAAACTTCCAATAACAGCCGATTATGTGTTTTGCTTCCAACCAGAAGTAAAAACCCGATAAAAACAAAATGTACTGAGCCCGAGTTTTCTCGGAATGATAAATATTTGCGTAATACATATATACCCGAGTAAACTCGGGATAGTCAGGAAAGCTGTTAAAAAATTGTAAAGGAATTGGATCAAAAATTACACGCTAGAAGTTCATTAACTTCTTTATAATATGTTATTTTTTGACATTAATAATAAGCAAACATGTATACCATTTTTTTATGAAAAAGGATTTCTTTTGCAAATATGTATATTGCGACGATATGGTAGAACTAACTCAATTATTAAATGAGTATTTGGTTTCTTTCGTAATCTATATTCTATTGATAAACAACACGAAGTCAAAACAAGAATGACGAATTATAAAAATTTTGATGAACACTTACTCAAAATAATAATTTTTTTATCTTAACTGATTTACATTAAATAGACATATTAAACATTTCTTACGAGAATAATTCTCTTCCTTTTTCTGATTTTATACTTATATTGTTTGCTTTTATGAAGAACATGAAAATGAAGGAATCCATTTTCACCAGCTTTTTGGATCCATCGTTTGATATTTTAAAATGAACAAATTCTCACTTATTGTTATTCTGCTCACGAAAAAATTGTTCTCCATTTAAAGAGAAAAAAACAGCCTCGTTGACTCAGGGGATAGAGCGTTCGCCTTCCAATGAGGTGAACCGGGTTCGAATCCCACCGATGATACGAATTACGACCACAGTGCTGACTTGAAATATCCTCAGTGGTAGACGGTTCATGGGTTAGAATCCCTTTGCCGTCAAGCTAACCGTGGGAGGTTCTCATGGTCTTCCTCTCCATGCAACGCAAATGCGGGTTAGTTACATCAAAAAGTCCTCCGATACGTTATCCAGGAGTTCGTCTGTCTTCTGGATTGGGTTCAAAATTGGCTAATGAAGTTGAACATTAGTAGTCGCAAATCTAAAAATTGGGTCGGCTGCTCAACGACAGTTGTAAAATATAAAACGTGATGAGCCGGATAGCCTGGTTGGTAGGGCAATGAACTCATGTCCAAGAGGTTGAGGGTTCGCTCCCAGCCTGCCGAAGTCCCTCCGTGTAGTAAATGGTAAGTGACGCACGTTCAACTCTGTCGAGTCACAAAGTCCTCCATGTTCCCATAACAAATCATACCTCTGGGGGCACTGATCCAGAAGTTTCTTGTCTTCTGCATTGGGTTCAAAATTACAAAGCTACGAGGTTGAACATTAGTAGTCGAAAACTCAAAATTAGATCGGCTGTTCAACGACGGTTGTAAAATAAAATGAAATGTAACCAATTTAGTGTGACAGTCCTAACCGCAGTTTTATTTATAAGTTTTTGCATGAAATGTCTCAAAATGATGGAATTTATTATTTAAAATGTCCACGTTTAGCTTGTGCTTGCTGAATTAGTTTTTTTTTTTTTTTTAATTTTAAACGCAATACACCGTGTTTTAAAAATAACTAGATTATTTTTAAATTAATGATTACCCTCTGAAGAAAAGTTGAATGGAATCTGGAATTTTAGACGTGATCAGTTAAAGTAAGACAAATGAGAAAGTTTTATATTATTGTGATTGATTTCATTATCCGAAATATCGAGTCTACTTGGCGACAATAAATATTCGCCTCACTTTTTCAAGGAACAACTAAATAAACTGTTCTATAAAGAAGAAATTACACACAAAGAAAAATGTATATAAAAAGAAAACAGAAGAAAAAATAAAGAATTTTAAATGAGGGCGTAAAATGGAATCCCATTCCCTTCTTTTCCCGAAACAGGAAATTTGTTTTGTTTTTTTAATCTACGGGGGAAAATTACCAGGAACTTGACTTCTTCACGGTAGGCTAATGTAATGCGATTTTAATCAATCGATTCGAGCAACAAGAAAATGAAAATGTTTTTGCCTTTTTTTAAAATTTTGACGAGCAAAATAATTATTTCTATTTTAATTTATAAAGGCAGACGACAACTTCCTCAAAATGGCAAATTAGCTGTTTGTATTGAATCCATCAATGGTTTAAGATGAACTTAATCGAAAAGAATGTTTATTAGAAAACGTGAAAAAAAGTACATCATTATCCCTCTCATATTTCATTCTATTTTGTTAAAATTGAATTGTTCCCAGTTGACAATTTATATTTCTGTACTTAAATAATAACCGATAATAATTCTTTTGTTCATTTAGATGAAGTTTAAATGTTGTTGATTTAAATGTTTAGTTTGCGAATAAGTAGTGAAGCTTCTTATGTACGATCAGATGAATTTTAAAAAAATTGAATTCTGAATAATATTTTTCATTTTAAGTGCATTTTGATTATAAATGCTTTTTCAAAAATGTGTGTAAAATGTTGACATTGAATGTTGTTTATTTCATATATTCTTCCAATTACAAAGCGTCGATGTTGAACAGAGTTTTTCAAGAATGTGCTTTTGGACAATCTTTCAATATTAAAAATCATTTGTTATGACAGTGAAATTCTGATCTTCCAAAAGAATGAAATTAAGAGATGGATTGATTCCGTTTTATCGGCCTTTTTTATTCTATTTCTCAACTACACCTGTATATTAAATATGATCTTAATTTTTATTAATTCATAAATGCAAGTTACAGTTTACATTTGTTTTATTTAAAAAAAAAAGGCTAACATGAAATGGATATAAATAAATTTTTTACCCATTGACAAAATGAATCTTTGTTTGGATTTCATGGCGTCCTCACTTTTCAACTGCAATAATCAAGAGTAACAGTAAACGGTGCACAGGCGTTGCTATGGCGAACGCTGCAATTAGATCATTGCAGTTATAGTTCTTATGCGACTTCCAACAAGATTGCGTTAAACGTTTAACGCTACATTTTTATTGGCCGGTAAATCACGAGGTAGGATCCAGTTTTCCCTCATTCATTTCCCTATTGTTTTGGTTCTCACTAGCATAAAAAGAATAAAAGTCATAAAAGTATTGTTTTTCTATAAATATTTTTTTAGTTTGATTTGATACACATATAATTTAATAGGGTAGTATTTTTTATTTTCAAATTTAGTGGATAACAATTGTAAAAAAT
>NC_092206.1:2299174-2339168 GCF_043381705.1 Parasteatoda tepidariorum | reverse complement strand
TTTTTTTTTTTTTTTTTTTTTTTTTTTTTTTTTTTTTTTTTTTTTTTTTTTTTTTTTTTTTTTTTTTTTTTTTTTTGGAATTCTTTTTTTCACTTTTAGTTTTGTTATGCATAAAGTGGGTGAGTTTATTTTTGAGATAGGGAACCAGAGAGATCCCATAAATACTTCTTGAGTTGTTAATAAAAGAGAATTTCATCATTTAAACGATATTTTTGTTTTTATTGTTTCAATTAAGAATTAGAAATTCTAACCTGCAGTTCAAACTGGATCCTTTCCAATACTAATTCAGGTGAATATGACACATAAAGAGGGTCAAAACTGATGGACGCAGTCCCAAAAGTTAGAGTTGAAGCAAGAAAATAACGATGCCAAGGCCTAAACTTACCCGAGGCTGGAAAAAGTCAAAGAGCGAAGACGGGAATACCTTAAGCGCTGCACACAAACGGAAAAAGGAAAGGATTCCGTTCGCGAATGCAAGCTTGAAGCCCGTCCCTCACAAAAGTACCAAAGTGGCGAATGGTGACTCTCCGAACCCCTTTCATGCAAATACGAGAACTGGGTGTTGATCACCAGTTAGGGATAAAAGGATCCATTGTCAACGTACCCAATCAGAACAAGACCGTTGACTGTGTTCCACGCAATATAAATGATTCTATCAGTATTCATGTAAAATTGAAAAAAAAACGCCTAGCTTTCAACTCATATTTCATGTATGAACTTGTGAATCCGAAACGGGTGTATGATGCAGCTTACAATCTCCATCAAACACCATTGTACTCATCCGAAAATGTGAATATTGATCTCAATTGGATGCTTATTGTCTATTCAGTCATTCAAAGATTTTACACAGAATGTGTCTGATCTGCATTTAAATTTGTCTGCGAAATTGTGTACCGAGCAGTTCAAGATTAACAGTTAAAGATGTCCAAGGTGAAAACACAATAAAGTTTCTCTTCCAAACAAATTAGAAAACAACCATTTTGCTAATGGGTAACCTGTGATCGCATTTTGTAGTGTATGTACTTTTTTATTTATTTATTCTGTTCTCCCTTTTTATAATTTTAAGGTCATTTTTAATGTTTTCAGAGGGTTTTTTTAAGGATATTTTTTTAAAAAGCTATTTCATCTACATCATGACCTTGGGGATGAGTCTAAAATTTAGTTGACAGGAGAAAAAAAATTTAACTTTTTTTTTCACGTTCGTTTTAATCACGATTACAAGTAACCATTACAAATCATAATTTTTGATTACATCAGAGTAGAGCAAAAATTTAATCGATTACATTTTTCAGGTACAGTAATCAATTACTTGCAATCATGATTAAAGACATTCATAATTTTGATTACAACTGTAATCCTGATTACATAACCAATTACTTGTAATCGTGATTACGAGTAATCTAAATATATGATTACATGTAGTCATATATTTTGATTACTTATAATCATAATTACCCGTAATCGTTTCTGTTGTGATTACTTGTCATCGCAATTACTTGGAATCATGATTACAGTTGTAAACTTTGTAATCATTTGATTTTGACACTTTTATTTGTAATCAAAATTTTAATTTCAGCTGTAATCAAGATTACAAGTAATTGATTACTGTAATCAATTATTGTAATCACGATTACAACTGAAATCAGAATTTTTGAAAGTTGTAATCACGATTACAAGTAAATGATTACTATAATCGACTATTGTAATCACAAGTACAACTGTAATCAAAGTTGTAATCACGATTACCAGTAATTGTTTACTGTAATTGTTTGTTGTAATCACGATTACAGTTGTAATCAAAATTATGTTATCTCGTAATCATGATTACAAATAATTGATTACTGTGATCGAAAAATGTAATAGATTACAGTTTTGCCCAACACTAGTATGCACTCATTAAATAGCCTGTTTAATGTTTGGCCTTCAAACCATTAAGATAGTAGGTGACAACCTAATTAATAGATCGAAAGTTATTAAGATGTTTCTTTTCTTCTGTTCTACGTATAACTTAATTGACATCATCTTATCACGTTAAATTGCTTATACATTTTAATTATGATTTACTAATTACATTTAGGTTTGTCCTAAGTACCGCACTTTGGACACTGTAAAAAGGTCTATTCTGTTCAAATTTTTAATTAAAAACTTTGATAAACAAAAATCATGGAACAACGAAAGGACAGTTCACCAGTAAACAAAAACTAATTAAAATCACTCCATTTTGGATGATTTTAAAAATATTCATTTTGAAACATCGACGGAAAAGTTATTAAATGCCATTTCAATTAATGTCAGACATGATTTTATTGCGTTTTTGTGTAAATAAAGTTCATTTATTTTAACTGTGCGAGAGATCCGATTTCTTCTTGGAATGAAATTCACCTACATGATTCAAGAAATTTATTTTATGTAAATCGGATTTTTTTTTCATTTCAATGAGATTTTTTAATACTTTAAACGTCAAATTATGTGATAAAATGTATTAATAAAACTATTCATAATTTTATCATATGCATTTACATTAGAATAAGTAATTTTACAACTAAAATGTTTCATAAATTATTATTTCAAAGAAATAACTGAAAATTATGATATAGCACTGACACTTATCGATATATCATATGAGCACTTATATTGAACGTTAAATAGGTAAATATTTTTCTTCACAGCAAATTATTTTACACAGAGGTAATGGGTAAAAGGGGGGATGGGGGTAATTTAACAATTTCAAGCCATTGCAGTCTCTAATTTTATTTATTAGTCTATTTTAAAATATCATGATTTACATACCTTTTCTTTTTATTATTTCTTTGGACAAAATCTTCATTATCATCAAATCAGACTTCAGAAAGAATCACCCTAATGAATATATTTAAAAAAGTAAGCAACTAATTTTAAATTAAGATTTATTTTTTAAAAAATCAACTAGAAAAAATCATAGCTGATTTAAATCAATGATTCAGAAAAAAAGTGATTAAAATTGCGATTTTAATCATGATTTAAATAGTCGATTGATTTAAATCATGCATGTAACGAATTATTCATCCTGCTTACTTATCATTCTCTTTTTACATGATTATTATTATTTTGATTTTCATTCAATTTTCATTTCGGATAAAAATGGGGATTGCTGTGGTACCCATTGAAAATTAATAGTTTTAATATCTTTACAATGAGGGTTATTTAACTTATGATTAAGAGTTATAACTGTATAAATTTGGATTTATCTTTGATGGCTCAGAGGATAAAGCGTTCGCCTTCCAATGAGGTGAACCGTGTTCAAACTCCAGCGATGGCTGGTCGGTACGAATTCCGCATCCGCCAACCATAGTGCTGACGTAAAATATCCTCAGTGGTAGCCGGATCACAAGTGAGTCCCCTTTCCATGAGGCTCACCGTGGAAGGTTTTCGTGGCTTTCATCTCCGTGTAGCACAAATGCGTAGCTGAAAAATGTCACAAACAAAGGGCTTCTTAGCAGCAATACAGTATTGCAGTGATTGGCCGGCAATGTTGTTTGGTGATACCATGAGCGAAATTCAGTCATTGTGATTCAGTCATTCATTCTTCTATGACGCTACTAAGTACATATACATTACTAGTGAGTTGAACATTAGTTGCGAACACAGCTTAGCTGGAAAGAAGTACGTTGATTATGTAAGTTAACTCCCGTGTCTTTTTAATTTGTTTGCTTGTTTTTGCGTTCATGCCTTAACAAGTTCCCCCTTCCCCCATTCCAATACAAAAATTAATGCATGTTTCCCTCATCCAAGTTCGACGCATCATCATTAAATTCTCCTCTATATCTAAAAATACTTAAAATTATTTATTAAGCGTACAGCAAAGTATAGATCATTAGAATTATTTTGTGGTATTTTTTTCAATTTGGATAACATTATGATTTTTACAATTTTACTCTCATTTTCGTTGTTCTGTTTTTGCTGATTACAAAACGTTAATAATGACAGATTATAATAAATAAACTGAAACACTTTTTTTTTAATCAACGAAACTGGAAATGTGATCAGGTGTTTATTATAGTTTTCATAACAATTTAAGCAGTGCCATGTAGTATTTCCCTTACACTAATACCCTTTCGGTTTAAGTTGATTTTATTGTTTTAGTTGTATTTTTTGATAACACATTTAAAGCTTTTTACCGGGCGCAAGGCAGCTCATAACTATAATTTAGTACTCTAAAGAAGAGGTGGTTTGCAAAAAAAGCCTAGAGGTCGAGCAATAAGCTTTAATATTGACGTTGAGTCTAAGACCGACCACGTTGATGATTGAATGAGCACCTGAATAATAGTTTCCTCTATTAGGGTACCCGGTAATTATTACACGTGGTCCAGTTTGAATAGTATGGGTCAATATTACGAGGGGCCATGTTGTAAAATATATACTATATATATATTCTAATAATATATGTTGGTAAGATGGCATAATCAAGGTGGCAAAAACTTATTGGGACGGTCTTAGCTTGTCATAGGCTGTATTGCCGAAGAAGAAGAATGTATGGAAGTATTAGTATATAATTGTAGTAGCAAACTCTCTAGATTTGAAATGTACAGTGTGCAACAACAACAAAAACGGACTACCCTGAATAATCAGATTTTTATGTTTTAGAACTCAATCTTAATGGCTCGAGGGGGTGACCTCAAATGTCAAATTAATAAGTGCAGAACATATTTTAATTTAAAAAATCTGACACAAAAACGTACTTTCTCCGAATAAACATACCTTTTTTTTCGACGGATTCAGATTTTTAACCTCCAAAATATAGGGTGTTGCCGCAATCTGGGAAATAAGGTCCCAATAGTTTGGTCAGGAGAGAGAGTTTCAAGGTTCGATTCCGTAATGCTAATTTTAGTTTTTATTATTTCGCTATAGCTCAAGAAGTGAAGTGAAAAAAATTTGCACACAATTATAAAATTCATTTATCCAAAGATAATTCCATGCAAAAGATAACTTTTAAGAAATATTTGTTAGTTTTTTTTTTATTTACTGAAAAATAGTCGAAACAGTTTTGGCTTTTTAGTGAATTGTAAGGTATACAATTTTTTGCATCATTTCAAAGAATGTAATTTTATATGGTTAAATACAAAATTTGAGCCAAATGGATCGAATAGTTTCTGAGAAATCAAATTTTAAGTATCTGACTCTTTTAAAATTCAATTTCTCATGAACTATTCGACCCATTTCACTCAAATTATGTATTTTGGCATATAAAATTACATTCTTTGAAATTATATACTTCACAATTCAAAATTTCTTCTACCATAATAAAATAATAAAAAAATAACAAATATTTATTAAAATTTATCTTTTGCTTGGAATTATCTTTGGATAAACGAGTTTTATAATTGTGAGTAAAAATTTTTCAATTCACTAAAAGTTCTCGATATATAGCGAAACAAGCAAAACGTAAAATTAACAAACTTTGGATCGCTCTCCTTACCAAACTATAGGGACCATACTTCCCCCCATATTTTGGGGGGTCAGACATCTGAATCCATCGGAAAAGTTATGTTAAATCAGAGAAAGCACGTTTCTGTGTCTGATTTCGCAACTTAAAATATGTCTTTACTTATTAATTATCGTATTTAAAGTCCCTCCCTCGAGCTATTAAGTACTCCTAGAACGTGAAGTTCCGTTATTAGATTAAAATGGTAGTTCATTAATTTTTTTTCTGACGTGCTGTACATATTATTTTATTTTATAACCGTCGTTGAACAGACGACAAAATTTTTTGGGCTTAGGACTACTATTGTTCAACTCCGTAGCCTTGTCATTTTAAACAAAATCCAGAAGACAAGTGAACTCCTGGATCAAGTAGTGGGAGAAATTTGTCTTCGTGAAAGAATTTCTGATGGAACTAACCAGCATTTGCGTTACACGGAGAGGAAAACCACGAAAACCTCCCACTGTTAGCCTGCCGGCAATGGGGCTCTAACCATAGCCATCGAGAGTCAAGGTCTCTCAGTAGGTTTGTGACGTCATCCTCGGAAGTGTTATTAAACCACAAGATAACGTGGAAATCAGATTTGTATTAAGAGAAATCTATAATAAATAGTTCAAACTTTTGAGCGACGTTAAATATTTTTGCCTTAGCTAATTTAATTGCAATTAAATATATTTAGGTGGTGAATTTTTAGCTTCTAATTACAATTTATCAATGTTATTTATTACGGTATAACTGAATAAAATGAAGATGTAGCATTGCTTGATGCTTTTCATAAAGCAATATTATGTATATTTCATAATAGAAAATGATTTAATAAGAATACTTTTTTTGATTTTGAATCTTGATTCGTCATGACTATTTTTAATATGAAAAGAATAAACCTTATTTAAGTGTATAATTTATTATTTTCTAATATGTAATCAAATATTAGTTTTAATCATATATTTGAAACTAAGAAATGATACATTTTAAAAAGGAAACGAGACAAATAAAAATATGTTATATCATGGCAGAAAAGAGACAATTAAAGAAATTATAATTTTATTTTCACATTCACAAAATTTTCCTTTTGTAATAGGTTCTAAAGAATTCTTGCAGCATCGTATGATATATATTTAAATTCCAAGTGGAAATAATCTAAACATAAACTCTGCAATTATTTACAAATAAACGACGCATATAATATTAAAATGAGACAAAATAATTTAGCTAAGTAATAATTATGAAGTAATAATAATAAATAAACTATAAGTAATTTAACAGAATATTTCGATCCCTAAGATTGTAAAATTATTATTTCCAAAAGTAAATATGCCTTTTTTATTTTTTGTTGATTATTACAAAAAAGTAAAATATTTCCAAATCTTAAGTTCTTCTAACAAATAAATTTATTGATAACAATCTTTCTTATAAGATTAAATATATTATTGTTTTAAAGCTTGTTTACATAAACTCTTCCAGACTTATAAGATAAACATAAAAATGGGAATAAAATGAGAATCGCACATTTAATCTGTAGCAAATTCAAAATTTATTTATACCATATGAAACATGAACAAGAGTTTCATTAATATTCATTTAAATTATAAAGTACAAAAATTAAATTAAGAATGAATTAAATTGCTTATTTATTAATATGATTTAATGCATCGGAGTTTTTTTGCTTTCAAGTATGAATATTTATGAAATTTTACTCATATGATCGTAAGCTATCGTTAAGAATAAATAAGTTTCAAGTGCCAATCAGCATTGTTATTAATTTTTCTTAAAATATAACTAAAGCTTTTTTTTATTAGTTTTTTAAATATAATAATTTTACATCTTAAGTGACATCTGATATTTGCTTACATAAATATATTTAAACAAGGCAGTTGCTTTTAAAATTTGTCTTATTTCCCGTCTAAAAGTTTTGGAAAAGTACCAATGCTGTGCTGGTTTTACATTCTAATATTCGCTAACAATAAACAATAACTAAGACATTGTAATTCTTAAATACAACTTCTTTCATTATGTAATTAAGAAGCTTAGTATAAAGTCTACAAAAACGAATATTAAAATATAAAAGATAAATTACAAATACTCAACTATAATAGTTATTTGATAAGTGTCTCGTTTAATGGAATTAATCCATTCTCGTTTCATTTCCTCACTTTTCGAAAACTGATACTTCAGGCCTATTTTTGTAGTTCCCTTTACATTTCGGAACTACACATGCGTATGGCATTGCTAAAAGTTGTAAAATAAAGCTATACGTATTTTTGAGAATGGTTTGTAACGACAAACGGGACCTTTTGTTCAATGAATGACAAGTATTTGAAATTGGGGGCTAATAGCTTATCAGCTATATACCACTGTTTGTGACGTCACTAATGAACCTTGGTGATCTCAACGGCCTTGTTTCTCGAAGACTATGCTCTAACCCATGATCCGTCAACCACTGAGAATATTTCCCGTCAGCACAGTGGTCGGTGCAAGTTGGATGCGGAATTCCCATCGACCAGCCATCGGATCGGATCGACGGGGATCGAACCCACGAACTCTTGGACATGGGTCCGGTGCCCTACCAACCAGGCTATCCCGGCCGATGAATTATCCCTGTGATGTATTCATCGAAACCGCAAAAAAATTGTACTCGCGAGGAATTGTCGTTGCGACGAGTTGCGCTCACGATGAATTGTCGCAGCGATGTATTTCATCGAAACCGCTAGAAATTGTACTTACGAGGAATTGTCGTTGCGACGAGTTGTGCTCACGATGAATTGTCGCTGCGATGTATTTCATCGAAACCGCTAGAAATTGTACTCACGAGGAATTGTCGTTGAGACGAGTTGTGCTCACGATGAATTGTCGCTGCGATGTATTTCATCGACAGTGGTAGACGGATCATGGGTTAAAGTCCCCTTGCCGTCAGTGTAACCGTGGGAAGTTCTCGTGGTCTTCCTCTCCATGCAGCGCAAATGCGGGTTAGTTCCATCAAAAAAGTCCTCTACGAAGGCAAATTTCTCCCACTACTTGATCCAGGAGTTCCCTTGTCTTCTGGATCGGGATCAAAATGACAAGGCTACGGAGTTGAACATAAGTAGCGGTAAACCCAAATTTGGGTCGGCTGTTCAACGACAGATATAAAATAAAAAAATAAGCGTTTCAACTCCAGGGTGTTGGAGGGTCGCTTAGTAATTGTCAAAATTCAAATTGAAAATTTTGTACAGCCATTTTTCGTAAAGCAAAATAATGAGGAGAAAACAAAATTCTGGTAATTAAATTTTTGTGGAAAAAATAATTTTCGTCGAAAAGTCATAAAAAAATATTTTATCCAACAGTTGGCTGATTTTTTTTAAAAAATTCTGTCGCCCTGGGTACTTGGAGTACGATTTGTAACATTACACAATAAGTACTATTACTAATGAAAAGGACTAAGATATTCCATTTATAATACTGCATAATTTTGATTACGTCTGGATCACATATTGACGCAAATTCTTAATAAACGTGATTTCACCCCTCGCCTCCTCACTTTATGCATCCCCTCCCCCGCTGACACTTCCTTTTTCCGCCTCACTTGGAAGAGCTCCTGGTTAAGCAGCCAATCAGAGAACTCCCACTAACTATATCTGACCAATAAGGGTATAGTGATAAACAAAAAGTAAATTCTTCACTTACCTTATAGTCCATATGCTGAAAAACAAAATCATAAAAGCCTCTGTCCACCCACTACCTGTTCAAGCACGCATGTGTTAATGACGTCATGAAGCGCATCCCATCCGATTGGCTCCCCACGAAAAGAGAAGTCTTATAACTCCCCGAGATTAAATGTTAGGAGGACCACATACTGTTTCGACGCATCTCTTCTCTCATTTCTTCTTTTGCACACACAACAGGTGAGATTATGTATCTTTCTATGATGAAACTCTCACTCATTTTATCTATCAAACTTTATACTGATATTTGTTTTTTCAGAAATATGTTTTGATATTTAAAAAAAAAATTAAATACAGTTCCTTTGTAAAATATTAGACGCACTATGAGATTCTATGTAAAATTTTAATTATCAAGTGATACTATACAGCTTTATTGTTCTTATGTGACTGAAACCGGTTTACATTTGTTTACACTCCTGTACAAATGGGTTAACATTGTAATGCAATGCGTTAAAAATAAATACGAATAGAAAGTATATAAGTAAAATTTCCTGAATAAAAACCCATTACACGTATGTTTCAATATAAGAGTATTGTCCATAAACGCGTGCAAATCATGTCATTATTAAAACACTACAGCGCGTCTTATAATTTGGTCTCATTATTATAATATACTAAGTATATAATAAATATTCTATATTTATATAATATATCGTTTAATTTAACCAGTCGTCGAATTTATATTATATATCTTGTCTAATTTAACTAATTGATACACTAACGTAAACAAGTTCAAACACTGGCGTAAAAACAATAACGCTGTATAGAGTATCACGTGATAATTAAGATTTTACATAGAATCTTAGAGTGCGCAGAATAATATCACCGGGTACTGTATAATAAGAGGGGATTAAAAAAATGTCTGCCAATCGCCGCTTTTTTCATCGAAAATGCACCCCATATTCATATTCATATTATTTTTATTATTGATAACTATGGAATATTTAATGAATGTCTTATGATATTTTGAAAATTAATTAATTTCCCGTTTGCTTCTTGAAATTTTTCTTTATTTTAAGAATCAACCACATTTCGAAATATGTTTCAGAAGAATTGTCTTACTTTATTTATATCGGTATTTTTTTTTAATAGTTTAAAATAATCTATTTTTTGAAAAAGTAATGTCACGTTTTGAACAATGGCCGCTGTTAAAGATGCTACAACTGGCCAATAGCAAAATATTTTAATTTTAAGCTTGAGAAGCCTCTACTTTCGAAAGCGTATGAACAAGAAAAAGGAAAGAAAAAAAACGATAAAAAAGAAGAATCAATATTATATATTTTACGGTATATTTTAGACATTTAACGATATGAACAACTTTATTAGAATTGAAAGAACTTTTCTTGTTTGTTTCTTCTCTTGCAGTGTTTAGAAAAAAGAACTACAAAACATGATTATGAGTAAAACAGAAAATGATTTATTGTTGGATATTTTAAGAATAAGGACTAGAAAAGTACCCGGCACACAAATTTCAGTAAAATCAGTCAAATTATCACTTTTATTGACCGATTGCCCGATCGATTTTGGAATTTTATCATATTAAGATTGAAAGTAAATGTATTCGTAAAAACAAAACTTGTTTTTTGAAACCCATCCATTTCTAAATTATTTAAACTAAAGTAACTGGTATGCGGCAGAAATTTTGTGCCCAGCATTTTTAACATTGTTTTTCAAATACTTAATAATGTGAAGAATTTCTAGAAATCCAGAAACTTCTAAAAATCATACATTTTAAAAATGAGGAATATTCGTGATAATTCCACATTTATTGAAAATTATTAATAACGAAAATCTTTTATGAATCATTTAAGAATCTCGACGAAAAAAGTGGCGACTGAGAGACAAACTTTTAATCGCCATTTGTTTTATGTATATATATATATAACTCATAAAATACTTGTTCGATATATGATTCTTGAATGATATGATTTTTATATAGTTTTGTATAACTACTATAATACATGGCGAGGTACCCGAAATCTGTCTGGTAAAGTATCCAATTTTTATCCGATACCCAAAAATAGCCAGGAAATAAATTTTTACCGGATACCAGAAACCGGTCTTGTAAAAGATTTAGTTTTCGTCATGCAACGGATACCCGAACCCAAAATTTTTGAATATCTCTTGTGAGGATAAAAAAAGTGTGAGGATTATTAAAGCGATTATTAATCTTGTGAGGATTATTAAAGCGATTTAAAATTATCTGTATAATATATATAAATTTAAATCGTTCTAATAAGACAAATGAAACGAAATAATTTGTTATAAATAACAAAATGTATTGTAGATAAATTAGTATACTGAAAAGAACTATTTCTGTCATACTACGACTTACAAAAATAGCTTAACACATAATATATTCTTCGTCATATTGCAATAACTAGTGGCTTATTGTTAACTTCTTGTGCAATATCCGAGCGAAACTAGTGTTAGTTGGTAAACACGGCCGATTCCTTACACGGGAGAAATGGATTCGAATCCGGCACGAGTCCGGTTAGATTTTACTTGAGTACATTTTTTACCATTTTCTTTTTTGATATAGATGAATAATTGCGTAACACTAATTAAAATTATTTCTATGTTTGAATAAGAATTAATTAAAAATAGATACGTGATAAATTTTAGCAAAGAAATATATATTTTTATCTCTGATTTCGAACCCAGATTAAAACAATAAATATTCAGTTTTGTTTTTAAATTGTATTTTCATGGTAGAATTCCTCCGAGCTCAAAAGCTCCAATTTAGAAATATCCAATTTTAAATTTCAACTGACAATTATGTTTCAAACAATTCAAATTTATAATTCAAATTTTTCATTATTATCAAGTTTATAACAATCTTAAATTTAGGCAATTAAAATTCTATTTAAATTTTAGAATAATTTTAATTTCCTCTCGAAATAATTGAAAAAAATAACCAATGCAAGTTATTTATCGTACCAATCTGTTGTATGCCATGTTTAGGAGATTTTTAGTTGTTTTAAATTATTTTTCTTTTGAGAGATTCGAAGGTAGAGAAAGTAATGTAACTAAAGTTATCAACAGCCATATTAAATAGAATTTTTTGATTAACTTTCCCATTTATCTTTTTTCGAACCATTTCTTGTATTGATTTAATTTTCCTCAATAACGTTAATAATTATCAGCGGAAAAATCTATCACTTTATTTTTATTTGTCTTATAGTTAGACTAATAACAATTAGAATCAGTCTGATCACTGTACGTTAAAGGTTAAAATGCGAAAAATGTAAAAAGGTTTCAGTAGGGGTCAAACGATTGCAAATAAGAAACGAATTGTTTTCTAAAAATTGTTTAAAATTTCTCTGAGGGTGCATTTGAAGAGGGGAACAATTAAATAGTCTCAATTAGTCTAATTGATCTCATTACAGGTCTTTGTAGATATATTATAAGCTGTTGAAGAATATATAATATCCTATAGATATTTTTTTTTTAAATTTATCATAATTAGTTTCCGTAATTTTTAGTTGGGCAGCAGCCTATTAAAATAGTTTTGAAATGTACGCTTTTCAATCACCCTTGCCAGATCGACAGAATTTTATTTCTTTCGTTTGCCTTCAACATATGATTGATGTATAAACATATAAATCTACCGACTTACCGTTTACGAAGAGCAGCGCATAGTAATTTATTTATCATTTAAATATTTCTTTATTGAAAAATAAAATTGATCATCTATTTCACTTTCATAGTCACAGTGTACCAAAAAAAAACATTATTAGGTAGAATAAATAATAAACTATTCATTAAATACAATGGACTCGTTTCATTTCTAATAATTTTTTCTTCAGAAAAAAAAAATTCTTTTTATTCAATTCCTACAATTAGTTCCCACTCTCTGTATATCTTGTTCAAATTTTCAATCGTTCATTAAATACTTTTTATTCACCCGTTAAAGTTCAAATACTCAAATACATTTTTTTAAACTTGTAGTGGATTAAATAGGGATTCATTAAATAGGGTTGAGCGAAAACGAATTCGAACTTTCTGATGGGTTCAGCGTTACTCATTGTTTTATATTTTACTATAAGCTATTCAGTTTTTCGCATATTTAAAAGATAACATCGGTGATTATTTCTAACTTATTTGAACAAAAAAAGATAGTTTATTGTGCACATTTTATTGTTTTAAATTCGCCGTGTCAGATAAATTCATTGAGGAACATGACGTGTGGTCCGCGTCACCCAATTTATACTTTCATAGTTGTTTGTTACCGGCCGCCTTCAATTCCTTCTATTAGTTCCCACTTTCCCTATATATCTTGTTCAATTGTTAATAAAATACCATCAAAACCAAATGGCTTTGATGGTATATTTCTTTTGTAGACTATGGTGGAAATTTCTGATAGTTCAAAATGAACAGTATTGAAATCATCAAAACAAGTTGCTATTCTTATGTCGGTCCATCATAAATCAGTCCGAATTCCTACATTGGGGTGATGGTTTCTTATGTTGGTTAGAATCAAAAAATATAATGTTTGATGACGGAATTATTGAAGGTTAATATCAAGATAATGTTGGTTCTTCATTGGAAAACCATCAGAAATTTCGACTTGGACGGTGTCTATAATCACGACATAAGAATAGCGCCATTTAGGGAAAAACCGCAACTCCATTCCTATGCAGTATTTCCCAAAGTGTGGTACGCGTACCCTCAGGAATACAGTTTAGTGGGGGTACGCGCTCTTATGCGAAATATCTTACAACAAACGAAAATTTCACAAAATTTTATTTAAAAATAGAGCTAGCCATGAAAATTTACGATTACGTATTTTTCTATTGGCTATTATTTGCACTTAATAGTTAGTGGTGCCAACCAGTGGCGTACGCAGAATTTTTTCAAGGGGAGTGTTCATAATTTTCTGAAACTACTAAAAGAAATTCGAGTCTGTAATAAAGCACTATTATTTCCCTAATTTAGACAGCTAGACAGTTTTGACTTTTTATTTAAACAACATTGTTTAGTTAAATTTTGATTTGATTTTTTAAGTTTAAGAACATAATGTAATATCATCTGAAAAAAGTCCAATATCATATGGGTGGGAAGTAACACTTTGAGGGCCACTTTCACATTCATCAGATTTTGTTATGCTAGAAACGTTTTCTTCAACGGAAGTATCACATTTCTGTACAACAGAAAAACTTACATTGGTACCAGATGCTGTCACCTCACTAAGTGCAGGTCGTGATTTTTTCTCAAAGTAATTAAAAATTGTTAAATTCTTGCCTTTTGACATCCTAAAGATCCAAGAACAGCAAATATATATATCACGTGATTTTGGATTCAAAAGTACAACCCTATTATAGTAAATGTTTTTTCTGTATTCTGAGAAATACCATGAGAAAAAAAAGTAGGCATAAGGCACATAAAAATATATAGTCTTAAAAAATAATAGCTCGCATAATTTCTACTAAAATTTTTAGTTTTGCTATTTTGTCTGAGTTCAAGGGGGGTGTTTAAACCCCTAAACCCCTCCCTTGCGTACGCCACTGGTGTCAACAGCCAGTTGGGATTTTTAACTTTCGTGCAATTTTTTACAGTAAAAAATACATTAATTTTTTTATTAGCGGTACTACAAAGCGTTACGAAACATTTAGAAAGGGTACACAAAAGTCATAAGTTTGGGAAACACTGTCCTACGGGACTTCCTGTTCTCTTAAACGCCACTTTTTATAGATTAATATATTCATATTCTTGAGTATTTACTATTTAAGTTATTTTTTCACTAAATTATATATTTTAAATTTATTCCAATCAGTTAAATGAATGCCTTATTTAAAAGTTTAAACTTTTTCATAATGTTTTTTATAATCTGCTAAAAAAAAATTCTTTATTTCAGCAAACTCTTTAAAATTTCTCCCCGTCGATAATTTATGAGGCACAAAGGGTTGATGAGATTTAAATCATAAAACACATTGTTAACAATGTTCAAAGAAAACATTTTTCCTATCACTCAAATATTTCTCGTCTTCATCCCAACCGGCATTTGATCTTTTATAATAAACAATTGTTTATACTCTTAAGTAGAATTAACTAATTACTTCATTAAAAGTTTAGGTGCATTTAACAAAATCGAAAATATTTTAAATTTGCCGTTTAATTTTTAAAGTAATGACTTAAGTATGTTTGTCAGTTTGTATATAAAATATGTTATAAATATTAAACCCATAAACTCATTTAAAGAACATAAATATACTTTGAAGATTTTTTTTTGTCCTGAAACTATAATCTTGTCTTTAATTGTATTATCTTGTCATTATCTTATCGGTATTACAAAAATTAGTAATTCTCAAAATGCAACAATCGAGATCCAATCGTCATTTTAGTAATTAAAAATGGATTTTCTTCTCCCTTCGGAGCCTTCAGTTAAAATTTTGTTAAAAATCCTTTTATATTTTTGGGTTTGTTTTTTTTCACTATTATCCTCATAATTATGAGTTCTGACAACTGCGCGAACTTTTTTAAAAACATAATTTATTCAAGAAGTTTTGTCCAAGCTCGCATCTAAAATATCAAACGTTCTAGAATTTTTAGGGGGAGTATTTCAGCACCTCATAGTCCTCATCCTGCATACTAATTTTAGATCAATTATCACAATAAGTTTATCCCTCTTGTGTTAGGAATCTCCCACATAGAATTCTAGCCCTTGTTAGATGACTTGCGATCTTTTAAAATCCCTTAAGTAAATCAGACACAGTGATTTTGATGCATGTCTAGGAGTGATTTGTATGTCTAAGAGACAAAGAGTGCAAACAAAGAGTGATGTGCTTTGATTTCCGACTGACTTCGTTTTAAGCTGCTTTAAAAAATTATACGGAAATCTATTCGGAAAACATGTTTAAACCTCAAAGAGGATATTCAACGCCACACAATGTTTGAAATGAACTAAAGATTTCAATTTGGAAGAGGAATGAAAAGTTAAAAACTTTAAAAAAATTCAATAAGGGATGAAATGACACTGGTGTCAGACATAAAGAGAATTTGCAGACTCGATCGATTATCTCTAAAATGACAAGACCGATTTTAATGAAATCTGATATGGACATACATTCATACAATGATACAAAACAAATAGCCATTCAACAATTGTAATACACACGTATGATCATGCGTGACACTCGCTGGAGTCTGAAGGTATGAAATTTCCAATTCAGGCCAATGATAAACTGCCTTATTTGAAGTATGAAATCACGCTGCAAGGCTTGTATGTCTGTAAGAGGGGACCACAACCCCTATTAACCTATTTTTTTGTTTATTCTGCAACCGCTGTTTCATACCTTCCGACTCCAACGAGTGTTAATATACACGATCATGGGTGTGTATTACAATTGTTGAATGGTTATTTGGTTTGTATCATTGTATCAATGTATGGACATATCAAATTTCATTAAAATCAATCCAGTTGTTGTTGTAGTTCATTTACGTCGCACTAGAGCTGCACAATGGGCTATTGGCGACGGTCTGGGAAACATCCCTGAACATGATCTGAAGACATGCCATCACAATTTTGATCCTCTGCAGAGGGAGTGGCACCCCCTCTTCGGTAGGCCGATGACCTGTATGCGAAGTCGAGTACATTACGGTAGAACAGTTTTAACGAGGACCCATACCGTACACCCTCAGTCTCTACGCAGACCTGATCCAAGTTGTCACCCACCCGCACACTGACCACAGCCAGTGATGCTTGACTTCGGTGATCTGCTGGTAGCCGTGTCTTAACGATCAGCCCTCTGTGGGACCCAGTATGCAAATTTTTTTAATTTCTTACCCCAGTGTATTTATTAACTATTTTTTTTTTAAAATCATAATTCTTCCGAAGAAATAGCATTGGTGCAATTCTAATAATTACCAAAGACTCGACACTTTATACATAATTTAGTACATTTGGTGCTAGAATGTGTATTTAATTCTCCCCTTGCATACATCGAAGTAAATTTTTATAAAATACGCTATGCCGAAATAAAACGCGTTCGTAGCACGAGGTTTCATTTGAAAAGCAATTAAGATAATTTTTTTGACCCATTGATCTGAATGACTCACCGTTGGTCTAATGAACGTAGACAAATTTAACATTCTCTAGGTTTCATCCCTTTATAAACACCCTAAAGATCAATCTTATAGGACAGTTAATGCAGCTAAATGTTAAATCAAAAATCGTAAATAATTTGAGATTTTTTGTTATAATAAAACAACAATGCTTCTCTTGACAGGGGTGGATTAAATATACTAGTTAAGTCAAACTTTCATTATGATAGGTTTCATTTTATTTTATAACCGTCGTTGAACAGCCGACCCAATTTACGATTAACAATCTTCAACCCCCGTAGCCTTGTCATTTTGAGCCCAATCCGGAAGACAAGGAAACTCTTGGATCAAGTATTGGGATAAATTTGTCTTCGTGGAGGACTCTGATCAGGGTTTGAACATTTTGGATGCACAGTGCGCAAATAGAAGAAGAAGAAAAAAAAAAAAGAGAGAGAGATAACTTTTGTTCTAATGATTGGATTTTCACGTACTAAGTGTCAATCTTAATGGTTTATGGGGTGATCTCAAATATTCTAATTATTTTTTACTATTTATTAAGATACGAAATCAGGCACAAAAACGTACTTTCTCTGATGTACTTGACCTTCAGATTATAGGGGGTAGCCGTAATGGTGATCCTAATAATTTAGTCAGAAAAGCGAATGAAAGTCCTCGTAATGCTAATTTCGCATTTTGCGTTTTTAGTCATATCTTTCAAACTAATTGAACAATTGCAGAAAAATTGCAACCAAAAATTGCAAAAATGGAAGCCCATTTACCCAAAGATAATTTCCTACAAATAATAATTTTTAAAAATTATGTATTGTCTCTTTATTATTTATTTTAATTGTGGTGGAAAAAATTATAAATTATGCGGCATAATTTTTTTATACCATATAACTATACGTATTTTTTTTATTACAAAATCTAGAATTTCAGCTGCTTTTATCTATAAGAAGCCGAAAAAATTAAAATGAATTGTTTTTAAAAAATTTAATTTGGTGAGGATGTAGAAATATTTAAATGAGCCGATTAATATTCAAACATGGTTAACTTACGCGAAACAGTGACTTACGCAAGCGTAGCGTAAAATATTATTCATATTTTTTTTGCTGATAGCCGAATATTAAATTTTTTTTAATTGCGAAATACGATATTTCTTTTTAAGTTGTCTGAAAATTTATTCGTCATTTAAATAAGAGATTTGAATAAAACATTTTATTCAACGAATGTTGAGTTTTATAAAAGCGTATTTCTAATAGAATGTGGCTATGCATTAGCTTTTTTTAATTTTATTTTTAGTAAGTTCATTGATACAATATCAATAGTATACATACGTATGCATTGATTTGGGATATTATATATTTATCAATTTCTTCTAATATATATTTTACAATTATCAAGCAATTAAATGAAGATGAAAGTTTCATAAAAGGTCTTGAATAAAATTGTAATATCATCGATGAATGTGTGAATTCGTGTTTTGATGCTTCATAACACTACAAAGAGAATAGAGCTGCCGAATATGTAGCCAAAATTTCTTAAAATTTCACAGCATGTTATACCATGGTCTTAAATGTCATAATTTCAAAATGAATTTTTTAATAACCTGTCTACGCGTGTTTCACAGGACTATTCAAACAATTATTTAATAATTATCAAACAATTATTTAATTTTTCATTTTTTAGAATTTCATTCTTTACACTACCAAGTTGGTTATTTTCACAATCTATTTCTCTAGTAATTTAATTTATGTTTTTCTTGAAATTAAAC
Source organism: Parasteatoda tepidariorum (assembly GCF_043381705.1). Taxonomy (NCBI): domain Eukaryota; kingdom Metazoa; phylum Arthropoda; class Arachnida; order Araneae; family Theridiidae; genus Parasteatoda; species Parasteatoda tepidariorum. Next base: position 2,320,192 of record NC_092206.1, on the reverse strand, counting down.
TTCCATTTTTAAATTATTGTCAAGTTCTTAAAAAAAGAAAGCTTAAAATTTTAAAAGAAATTAAAAGCATTCTCCTGCTTTAAGGTTACATGATGCAAAACAGCTGACTATTTACTTAGCATACTATTTTTTCGAAAAATTACGATTTTTTTTTATTATTTCTTATATATTCGTGTAAGGAAAGTAAATTTATATCTGTGTATCGAAAAAAAAAACATCAGGTTGTGTTATTTTTTAAATGGACAAAGAATTCTGCAATTATTACTTTATTTTGATGTTCTAACTTATTTTTTCCCGTTAACTTTGAGAAAGTTGTCCTTTTAAAAAAGATAATGTTGAAAAAATATGCTTAGGTAATACTATTTCTCCTCTTTAATAAAATGCACAAAAAACTTTTATATCAGAAAAAATGCTCGATATGGCCTATTTGTTTAAATAGTAAATAGAAGAAAATAGAATTAATTATAGAATATTGCAAAAAGATTCCCAAACCGTGCTGTTTTTAGAATCCTCATTTCAAAAAATTGTTCTTTTTCTAACTGTAGGATTTTCATAATACTAAAATAAGGTATATTAACACAGTTTAGGTTTAGATAGTTATGACTAATTTTATATTATTATTTTTTTTAATCTAAAAGCCATAACCTTTTACTTACGTATAAATTATTTTACTACCACGTTCAGTATTTAAATTTAACAGACTGTAATACTGACGTTCAAAAATTCACGCCGCGAAGTCATTCGTGTTTGGCGGGCTTTGAGAATGGGCGCTTATTTTTAAACGCTCGAATTATTACCATCTCCATTACCAATTTATTACCATCTTCATTTTTATGAAGCAAATGTTTCTGAGCCTCGATGGCTCAGGAGCGTTCACCTTCCAATGAGGTGAACCGGATTCGAATCCCGGCGATGGCTGGTCGATACGAATTCCGCATCCGGCTTGCACCGGTCACAGTGCTGACGTGAAATATCCTCAGTGGTAGACGGATCATGGGTTAGAGTCCCCTTGCCGTCAGGTTAATCGTGGCAGGTTCTCGTGATCTTCCTCTCCTTGTAACGCAAATGCGGGTTAGTTCCATCAGAAAATCCTCCGCAAACGCGAATTTCTCCCACTACTTGATCCAGGAGTTCCCTTGTCTTCTGGGTTGTGTTCAAAATGAGTTGAACATGAGTAGTCGTTAACCCAAAAACTGAGTCGGCTATTCAACGACGGTTATAAAAAAAGTATATACAAAAAGGTTTCTTGCGCTCGAAAATAGGCACCCATTCTCACGAATCACCAGATGTGAAAACAAAATTGCATCGAAAGTCACTGCATTAACTGACAACTATGCATTAGCTTATATTTGCATTTATTAATAAAAAGCTTAATGGAGACTGTTCGATTGTTTTCTTTCACAGGCTTAAAGTGTTTCGCCCCATTAAACTCCTCCATTAAGCGTCGCAATCGTTTCAAAATTATATAAAAAAAAAGAAAAATGTTTGTATAAAGAAAACAAATTCTTTTCCTCAGTAAATTTTCTTAGACATTCACGCGTCTTCAAATTAGTTCGTTATTCAAACCAAGTAAGGAATGCATTTTCCTCTCTTTTTTTTTTAAATCAATACCAAAAAAAAAATAAAGAAAACTCATTAATTGCTTTTCTATGCAACATTTTTCTGGGAACCCAATGAAAACAATTATATCTTCTATAGTTTTTATTGCCAGCAAATGCTGTGTTTTCTTAACTATTTAAGTTCGTTTTTTTAATTATTATTATTTCTTCCTCGCTTAACACAGATAATGTTAAATGTGTGGTTCAAAAAAAAAATGTATCGGATACCGAATGTTAAATCAAAATAAATGAACATCCATTTGGAATGAGTGACATAATCTTAACATTTTTTTAAGGATTTAGATAAAATTTTCTTTAATCTTAATATATTTTTTAGGATGTTTTTATTTATTTTATTTAATTCAATTCTTTCTATTAGTTCACACTCTTCCTATATCTTGTTCAAATTTTTAATCGTAAATAAAATACTTTTTTTTTCAAACATATTCAAAAATGTATCACTATATGATTTTGTAAATTAAAAAAAAAACTTCAATGATGAATAACTGTTTCTCTTCGATCTAAATAACTTAGAATTAACNAAAAAAAAATGCATCGGATACCGAATGTTAAATCAAAATAAATGAACATCCATTTGGAATGAGTGACATAATCTTAACATTTTTTTAAGGAATTAGATTACAATCTAACAGTTACTAGAAAAATCTGATAGATTATCGGATTAATGTTTGTACTAAAATACAAAATCCAAGAAACGCAGTGTGAAAAGTATTTTTTTTTTTCCAGACATATTCAAAAATGTATCACTATATGATTTTGTAAATTAAAAAAAAACTTCAATGATAAATAACTATTTCTCTTCGATCTAAATAACTTATAATTAACTAATTAACTTATAAATAATTCACCGGTGTTTCATCTTGTATTTCTGAACCATAAATTATTAGAATTTGAGATATAATATTTTTCACTTATATATTGGCCTAAATTACTGCAAAGTAATGAAAAAAGTAAGAATAATATGTTCATAAAAATTGTGCGATTAAAGGGCTAAAAGGGTTCTCCAAATAAAAAGTGATTGAGCTAGAAATAAAGTAGCGATAGACTTCACCAGTTGTAAATGAGTGCATCTCTATAACTTATTAATCATATCTATAAAAAGAGTCAAATATTTGGAAGAACAGAACAACCCGATAAAATGTTTAGATGAAGAAAGTGAGCTTGAAGCTGGGAACAATAAATGTTTTCATTCTTATCTCATCTACACAAATATCTTCCAACTCCTGCATTTTGGTGAAAGCAACCGAAGAGCGGGGAAGATCTTTGTCTGACATGAATAAAAGACGTTCACGGAGCATCATATATATATATTACCTTATTCTGGACGCCATTTATTCGTTGATAAAAATGCGGATAACACTATATATATTTGAAAATTTAAAGTAAAACAAAATCGCCAAGTTGGCGATTATTGCTTGGGTCAAAGTTATTTTTTTACTATTAATAAACAATTTAAATTATTACAAATTTATTAAAATATTTTCAATAAAATAAAATAAAAAATAACTTACCTTTACTCTGATATTTCTCTTACACACCTCTCGATAAAACAAATACCGATCAACCACAGTGAAACCTAGTTTTGGCGAGATTTCGAAAAGTCGCCACGGGCTGGGCTATTCTGGAATCCACCCGGTTTATAGTTCCCCATTACTGTTTTTTTTTTCCAAATAAATATCCACGCAATGAGCAATATCTCAACAAAATTATAAAATAGCACCTTTAAAAAAACATTTTAGTGTATCTTACCACAAAAAACTACTTAAGTGGTGTACGCTAAGTAGTTCCTGCTCATTAACACTAAAATTTATAAATACAGAAAGACTTAACACTCACTAAAGTTATTTTTACGAGTCAAAGTAACAATTACTAATTTAGGATACCTATATACATATTATATAGGTATCCCAATATATCCTATCCTAATATATCCTATATATATATATATTAAAACGAATTCGAATTAAGCTTCAGAAAATAAGACTATCTACTGTAGTGTTTCTATCTGTAGTGTATCTAACACTACAAAAATCAGTTCCCTAGTACATGCTAACTCGATTCTATGATGGGGTATCTTTTCATAGATGAAGGTTGACATCGTCGATAACTATTATCTCCAGAATTTCTTTAGATACTTTTATTGTTTAGATTTAAATTGCATACGAAAGCTCGATTGGATGTCAACTTGAAATAAAGTGTTCCTTTTTAAGTTGTTCCAATATCGGAGAGAGATATTTCACGACAGCGTAGATTAATTGACCCAAGAACTATCCTCATAAATTGTTCTATAAATACTCCACCATTTTGTTTTACGATGCCCCAATCGTCTCTTCCTATTAAACATAAAAATGTTGTCTCTTCAATGAGTGGCCTTTTAAATGCCAGTTTTTCTTTATGGGTCTCCCCGGTGAATGCTTAAATGACCACTTTACGGGAAAGAAGAAACATATTCAAGAAAAGCGAAGTGTTTGTTAGATAGTATTTGGCATTTTTATGTGTTTGGCAGTTGCCTCGTCCACTTCGATTTTCTGGAGAGAAAACCTCGCTTTCGAAAGTGGTGGCAATTCAAAATGAATTTATCTTTTTCCAGAGGAGAAGACCTTTACGACGGAAAGACTTCTTCTTCTTGCAGTTATTAGGCTTAACAAAAGTTCTTTTTTTTTTCCTTCCTTTCCTTCTGTAACAAACGAGGGAAAAAAGTAACTCAATTAATTTCTGCGCTGACTAAAAATATCTATAGATCAGTGGTTCTATACTCTATAGATCAGTTCCTAATTCGAATTCGTGTGCTGGAGAAATCAAGGGTTTCGCGAAAAGTTTAAAAAGCATTGAGAGTTAGGATATTTTTTTTGAAACAAGTAATTATGTTTAGATTCTATCAATAATTCATTATATACTTAATATTTACGAAATTTTTTTAGTGAAAATGCAATTAAAAAAGAGGCATATATATATATATTAGATACTTGCGTATAAGCTGAAAATGAATGAAGGATGTTTCTTTATAAACATTACACAATTATGTAATTATATTATAATTATATTATTTAATAACATTAAAAAGGACTTACTGTCGCTGCAAAAATTGCCCAGACATAGAACTAACCCCCATACATCTTTTCAACTGTCCCGCTATACTGGCGCAATTGCAGAAAATAAGTGACAATCCGTGGGCGGACTTATATGAAGAAAATTGCCTTCAAATTGCAGATGTTGTATATAGGACCTTTGATTATTTTCTGTCCATGACACGACACCAACCAACCAATAACATTAAATAATTTTTCGTTATTATAAAAACTACGTATTTTTCTCTTCCAAAAAAATTTGCTATTTCTTTTTTATTCCTTCTTCAATTCAAATATTATCATAAAAGCTACCGAAATATTCAGTAAAAGAAAGATAATTGATTAGATCTAGATATAATTACAAGTTTCAAAAGTGTTAAAAAAAAGATGTTTAAAAATGTCCTCGGAATCAGTTTAATCCTTTCACGGAACACCATTTGGGAAACACTGTCATAAATTATTCTTTAGATGTTTAGAAACAAAAAATCATTCGAAATCTAATGGGAATACAATAGAAAAATTCAAAGAAGTTTTATATAAATTTTCAAGTAGTTCTAAAGAATTACTATATACAGCGTTGACTTTGTTAGAAAACAAAAGCCTGACGTAAGACCATAGTAAATAGACCTGGAAAATAAGAAAAATCGAAGAAATAAAATGCTTCAAAATTAATATGTGATAGAAGGGGTAAAAAAAATGACAATTGGATGACCCTCTTACTTTGGTGATTTTTCACAGAAATCGATATGGAAAATTTAATATACGGGAAAAGCTCTCAGAATTTTATAGAATAAATTTAAATAGACATTGAAAGATCTACACGTTAAGCAATGAAGGCTTTCTGAAAGATTAATATAATCGGAGCGCATCAAAAAAAATAAAAATACCGATTCGGGGCAAATAAGTTAGAATAAATACGAAACAAAATTCAAAATTTCGTGAGAGAAAAAGATATGTTAAGATAAAAAATTTAAAAACATGTATCATGCTAAGTAAAGTTACCAGGTTATAAAATTAAAAAGAGGAAAAATTTTCAAAATATAATAAATGGTACTGCTCTCATAAAACATTTTAAACCCATTTAATTTTTTTTTAAATTATGCTTTTACATTATTAGTGATTATATTCAAACTTAATATATACTACTATTTAGCTTGAAAAATATTTTCTCTACTTTCGTTTGGTAATTTTTAACTTTTAAAGTTGGAAAAGGAATGATTTTGAGTTTAATATTGTTGTTTGGTTGAATAACACAGAGGCTAATGCCGGCAAATAAAGTATTTATTAAAACATAATATGAGGAAACAATAGTTTGCACACACAGTGCTACACATCTGAATCAACCAACAACTAGTCAGCTTCTACAACAAATATATATCAATATCCCCTATCGGGAAGTCGTTGTATTACATTACGCAACTCGCGCAACTTAACTGAGAAGGAGAGGAAAAATGAGATTTTATTTGCATATTAACAACACATATAAATAATTCTAACTATATTATATACGTTGTTTGAAACTCTAGCATTTCTCAAAACAACTATACAAATACTGATTTAGTTCTAATAAATAAAACAAAACAAATATGAAGCAATAGTACTATTTTATCTTAAAATTAATTTAGCGCAATTGAGAGAACTCCAATTATTGTTCCTGCAACAATTTTTCATTGATTTTAAATTACACGTGATAAGATGCTACGTCCATCATTATTTTAAAAACGAACATTTATAAATAGTTTAGGGCACGTTTAAGTCTAAAAATACGTCTATTTACTCATGATACACTTTCATAACTGTTCTGCATACATTAATATTTAGGATTATTAGGATAATATAGGATAATAAATTGGTGTAAGAAATTAGGAGAATTAGAAGACTGGGTCGATTATTGCTAAAATTACAGGCGCTGCAGCGTGATTTCATAGAATCATTGGCCTGAATTGGCCTGAATTGGCAATTTCCTACCTTCAGACTCCAACGATTGTTACTCACAATCATATGTATTACAATTGTTGAATGGTTATTTGTTTTGTATTGTATGTACAGATCGAATTTCATTAAAATAGGTTCAGCAGTTCCTGAGATAATCGACCACGTCTGCAAATTTTCTTAATTTCTTACACCAGTGCATTTAGAATTATTAGGATATGAGTCACTCGTATCCTAATAATCCTAAATGAATCTCTCGGATGGACTTGCCTATTCCAAAATTACCATCGTTTAAAAAGTAACCATCATGAGTATAGACATAAAGTGTCGTTCCAATTGGTCAATATAATTTTTCAGTCTCACAAAATTTTTCCGTTCTCTGAAAGACCATCCTATTAAGTTAATATTAAAAAGACATTGAACACCATCTTTTTCCTCTCCGTCATTTAAACCCATTGACAAAATGGGTCCTGGTTTGGATTTGATGGCGTCCACACACTTTTGAACTGTGTCCAAGAGTAACAGTGCGCATGCGTCATCATTGCACGCGTTGCTATGGCGACCTCTGCTGTTTTTCTTTTTATTTTACATCATAGTAATTTAAAGTATTTTAATATTCCTTTTATTATTATTAACGTATAATGACTGGTTTGACGGTGATTTCAATATAAATACGAATGCTGAAGAAGGAAAAGTCTCGAAACACGTACATACATAGGCAATGATATGAAAACCAATCCAACATCGATGGAGACAGTTATTGCAACTCATGATTTGAAATGGTGTGGCGTTTAACGGAGTCAATCCAGAAAGAAAATGCTTTTGACCCATGGGTAACCAGTAATCGTAATAATGCGGTCAAAACTTTTTGTTTTGATTTATTCATAATTTTTTTGACTAAATTTTTTTTTAACCCACGCCAGTGAGTTAACTTAGGTAACGAAATAGAATAGAGTTAGCCCACCCCCTTTCTCAGCATTTTATTATTATTTATTTTATTTTCCTCTCTGACTTTCCCGAGCATTCCTGAACGGAAGTCAATTGATTTTTTTTTCCTCTGAAGCTGTAAAGAAGAAAAAAGGAGCTGAATTGATAAAAAAAAAATTGAAACAATTCCCGGCGTGTGTGTGGTTGAAAGAATGCTGAAACAAGAAAGTTTTTCTTTGTTTTTTCAGGATCCCTATTTCTTCTTTTGGAAAGTTATTTGAAAAATGAAACGTGTCAATAGAAGGCCTTACCTTTTTTTTCCTTTCCTCTTTTGGCTACCCCCCCTTTGAAATGTCAATTTCCAGGAGGTGAGAGAGTTGCAAAAATGAAAAGAAAAAATACCGCAGTTTGACATTTATAGGCGATTCAACTGACTTCAAGCTTAATTTTTTCTGTTCATAAGAGATTGATTATAGAAAGTGTCCACCCCCAAGTCGGCATCAGAATTCGCACCCCGTTCTTTTTGTTTTTTCTTTCTTCGGATCGTTACAATACAGTCCATGGTAAAATTATTAGTTCACATATTTTTCTTAATCACACTATTCTAAATTTCAGTTGTTGAGAAAAGTAACTGTTGTAAGTTTTGTTTTAAAGTCTTTCCCACCAGAGGGCTAAAACCATGTGTTGTAAAACAATATGAAATCGTACTGAACGCCGGATGTAAAGCGATGAAGATAATTTTGTGAGAATTTTTTTGATAATTCGATGAGAATTCACCCGATTAGACATATGATGCTCACTACGTGCTCTTGCTCGCCGAAGCCAATCAATTAAAACGTATTAACGTTTTATATAATATAGATTAGCCATATGATGCTCACTACGTGCTCTTGCGCGCCGAAGCCTATCAATTAAAAATGAAAACTGTTGCCAACGCGAGAAAAGAAATATCATCGGTTTTATTGATACATACGTACGTATTAGCGTTTTATATAATACAGAAGATATTATAATAATGAGATCAAATGATGAGACGATCTGTAGTTTTTTTTTTAATAATGACACGTTTTGCACGCGTTTATAGGCAATACTTCTATACTTGTAATGGGTTTTTATTTGGGAGATTTTTTATAGACTTCCTATTTGTATTCATTTTGAACGTATTGCATTACAATGTTGAGCCATTGATACAGGTGCGTAAATCAATGCAAACCGAGTAAAAATAATAAAGCTGTATCACCTCATAATTAAGATTTTGCATGGAATCTTAGAGTGAGTTTAATAAGGGAGTGTAACTTTCAAGACCGATTGAATTGTGGGCGTTTTAATAACTAGGAGTGAAGAGTACGAAATCAGGAAACATTTTCGTAAGAACAGGATTGGTTTGAATAATAGGGGTGTCTCATGACCTGCAGCAGCAACAGTTAACTCTAGTTTTTATTTTAATTTAAACCGTCGTTGGGCAGCAGAAGAAGGGAACTACTGGATCAAGTACTGGAAAAAATTGACCTTCGTGGAGGACTTTTTTAATCCGCATTTGCGTTACATGGAGAGGAGAACCATGAAAACCTAGCACGGTGACGTCAAGAACCTATGATCCGTCTACCACTGAAGATATTTTACGTCATCTCTGAAATCAGAGCAAGCCGGATGCGGAANCAATTAATGAGCATATTGATATGGATCAAAGAAAATGAAATGTTATTAGAGAATTAATGATTCACTGACAAGGTTCATAAACCTTTATTATTTTTTTTTTTTATTAAAATGATGGGATCATTTTTTGCAGCGTGTTTGGATGCATTGAAATTAAAAAATTTCCATCAATTACTATTCAACTAAGATAATAATTTTCGAAATTATTTTTTGATTGTTATATTTTAAGAGCTGCATTCTGAAGTAGATCTCTTTTAAATGTTAAAATTAGATGTAATAATGTTAAAATTAAAAAGTAACATTAAAAACAAATTCTCACAAACTATTTTATCTAAAAAACCTAATTAGTCTAGTCTTTTCATTCATTTAAAGAGAGCTTTATTTATTTAATAAGAAATATTTGTTTGGTATAGCGGAGTAGTTCTTTTAAAAATAATCTTTACCATTTTATTGAATAAATTGAGATGAATAAATTTTTTTCTCTAACATACTCCTCAAATCACTTGTCTATTTGATAAAAAAAAATTTAACGTTCTAAAATTAAGGTTTGTAAATTAAGGGGAAAATAGAAAATGTTCATTTTCGTGCTTCTGAACAGAAAGCGAAGTTATGAAATAAGCTTTTTTTTCTTCTTTTTAAGTTTTTTTTTTTAAAGAATTAAAAATATTCTTATAATGCAGTTAGAATAAAAATTAAAAACGTCTGTTCGACTCGCAACTTCAAAATTTAAAGCTCGGTTTTTGGATCGAAAATGTGGTTCATTATTTTGAACGAATTTTTGAAAAACAGCCCTTTTGTTCGTTTAAGCTTTACATTGTGAATTCTTGAGTATTATTTTGTGTTAAAAAAACATTTAATTTCATTCATCGATATCTTTTGTAATGTATGAATATTTTTTGGATGACAAGCTTTTCATTATTCCAATCAGCCAATAAAGAATATATTTCATGAAATGCATTTCAAACAAATCATGTGTGAAGATGACGTTTAAATTAAACGTTCCTCTTGAGCCATCAACTCTCGAATTTTATTCAAAACTCATAAAATCGATGGCATAATGAGCCTCCTTAAATTATACAATCATTACGGCAATCAAAACGTTTTTAAATGTAAATCTTATATAACAGTAAAGTATAGAAAATTATCTAACTTTAGAAATCTCTTTAAGAATTTTAACAAAATTACTACTTCCTCTTGTTTTTTTAGAAAATTTTAGTTTCAACAGTGTACAGTTACAATTCATTCGTGAATATATTTTAGTAACAGCTAATGAATCAGCTTAGACGAGAATCTAACTTTCGAAATCTCTCTAAAATAATTCATAAAATTACTGTAACCTCAGTTGCAAAAAAAGTCAGCTTCATTACCTCATAAATACAAATTATTGGAGATACAAGATAAACTGACAAGTTAACAAGCAAGATAATAAACAAGATAAATTAATTATGGCATAGAATATCCTGGATAACTTTTTAAATTATTCATCCGTTACTTAATTTTACTCTTAAAATAATGTTTCGAAAAGTAAATCTTAAATAATAGCTAAATAATGAGTGAGAAGTGTTGAAGATTATCTGGCTGGTTGGTTGGTCCTAATGCCAGCAAATTTAAGGCAGATAGTGCGTTTCTTGTTTTTCAGTGGCGAAATCTATAGCCAAGAATTCGACTTCTGCCACACCATCTGTCGCACCCGTTTATAGGGCGGACCCATTCATACAGGCATTCATTCATCCACAGATCTTAATTTTGATCTGAATCAGAGAACGATCGATCTCCAATCCAGTACCCCCAGAGGTATGGGAACATTGAGGACTTTTGCGACTCGACAGATTTAACGTGCATCAGTCACTTTACTACACCGGTAGTCTTCGGCCGGTGGGGTTCGAATTTACGAACTCTCGGACATGGGCCCAGCGCCCTACCGACCATGCTGAAGATTATCTGAAATATGAAATCTATAATAAATAAAATTTCAGAAAATTTCCGCCACGCATGCATCTAAATTTCTCAACGCAAACTTAATTGGATAAAATAATACAAAAATTTCGTATCAATTCACATTCGCGCAGTATAAATTTCCCTTTCATATCTGTGAATGTAGGATATTGCAATACTCATTTTTACCATTTACAGCGGTTTGTCCAAAACATGTCATGAAATAGCATATTTCAATAGTTTCTACCGTCACTTTACCACCCACTCGAATGAATCACTCGTCCACTTTCGGACTCTCTAGAGAGCTTAAATATTAATGGGAGCTCTTTGCTGGATGTCATTTTGAATTACAATCGTTTTATAAATGAAGCAAGCAAAGTGTATCAAGACACAAGTACTGGCTACTGTTTGAAATAAATGGACACAATATTAAAAAGGAACAATTAAATTAAATAAGACTTCAAAGAAACTACGTTTTCCAGGAGACAAAAAGAAAAAATGATTTAATTTTTATCAAATCAACAACAGAAAATGTAGAGCCTATCACTGTAGCTTTAGATTTCAGAAACAACAAAACGTATTTTTTTCCTTTATCTCCCATAAAAAAATATAGACATTTTAAAATTATTATTTTACTTTATTTTTAGTAAAATGTTTAAATTACATTTTAATATGAGACATTCATTCGTGTGGAAGTTACATAACATCAGTTTCTTTTTTTTTCCTCTTCTGTTCCTATTTTAGCGTAAAAGGGAGGCTAACAACTTTAAAATTATAATTTTTATTTTTGGCACCCTGTTCTTGTTCGTCAAAATATCTAAATGTATTTTGACATTTTTTCCTAAATTTTGAATTAAGTTTTGGAGTTATTTAATTTAATCGCTTGTTTTTTCAGCTATGTTATTTTAAATTATCATCTTTGTATGTAAAACTTCTAAACTATTGATAACATTCCCTTAAAAAAGATTAAAAATAAATTCAATTTACCGGAAGATAACATAGTCAGTTCTCATTTAAAGAATGATACGGAAGAAAAAAAATCATTAGTCAACAACATTAAGTAAATTAATGTAGAGAGATTTTTAAAACCAACTTTTCTGAGTGCCCGGAACTCTCAACGGATGCATTTTATTCAACATTCTTAAATAATTGTTTTCAACCATTAATGAGCATATTTTACGTTTCCAAATTATTATTTTTATTATAGTATAATATAAAGAACATAAGCGGCATATTTAAGGATTTCTAATTTTGAAACTTTACTTTTAAGTACAAGGAGCTCTCTGTGGCTGTTCAAATGGGTGAAATGAGCGAGTGAAGCTATCTAAATAGAACTATCCATTTTGTGGGCAGAGCTCTTAGAAACACACTTAAATGTCTGAAAAAATTGCTTTTGATTTTTAACGCTAGCTGAATGAAAGGGTGTCAATAAATTAAATCTTAGAGCAAACCAAGTTGGCATGAGAGAACAACCCCTTAAGATACGAATCACAGTACGCTAGGATATATACACATAGCTGCCAACTCTACTAGATTTTGCCAGTTTCTCATGATCTAATGGTTTTATTAAAATTCCCCTGGTTTTTGTACCTCCCTAAAATTGAGTAAGTTTCTTAAAAAAATCCCTACTAAAATAGAATTTGGGTACAGATTATTGCTTGCTTGACTAAATATTTAAATAAATATTTCTAATGCATAAAGAAGTGAACCTCATTTATAGAAATCAGTTCAAAACTTATTTTTTGTTCTAAAATGTTCCGTTTATTTTTATTCTGAATTCTCTTTTTAAATTAATTAAAAAAAATGTTTTAACTATCTTTGATGAATTAAATGACTATTAATATTCAAAATTATGAGTAAACATAATAGAAAACATTTCAAGTATGTTTAATGTTAATCGTAACTGGAAAATAGTGCAGTTTTTATATTTTAATTTCTATAGAAATTCCTAAAATTCCCTATGTGAGAAATATCTATTACATTATGCAACATTTATCTTGAAATTCATATTATTTCATGAAATCTACTGGATTTTTTTTTCTATCCATGTTGACAGCTATGATTATATCTTTCCCACTATGAGAATTTAAATAATTTCAATTTTTCTTTTCTTCGTTAACAGAAATGTAACATTTATAAGTTTTTTAAGAAATTGTATTGATAACAATTATTATATTGAAGAGAATAATATGAATGCTTTACATTCCATTTATAAATTATTTTAAGTTTGTTTATTCAATAAATCATTTATAGAAGAGGAAAAAGAATCGCAAAATGAGAGATGAGGTAGCGTCGAGAGTATTTTCTATTCAAAACTTTTAATCAAGTGCTCAAACAAAAGCCATCCCTACAAAAGAAACTTTTGAGACTTTATTGAATTTAAATTGAATTAAATTGTTGAACCTACTTCGACATTTGATTTTAAAATCAAGCATTTTCGAGTATTTCATTTAAAAGGATCCCCAACAAAAAGCGATCTGAACAGAAAGCAGACCCTTACCGAATAGCCATTATGTTCACCTCATTTGCATCCATTGTCATTTCACCCAATCATCGATCGGATTCGCTCGAAACATGGCTGATGAAAAGAGTGAGGAAAAAGGCTCGTCTCTTTGTGAAAACACTTCGTGTTGAACAAATTAGATAAAAGGAAATAATATTAATCTGACTAAATATTAATGGAGAGAAATCAATTTCAGCAAACACATGCTTTTTCACTTTGGGGAATAAATACCACATTCTATTTCTATATGCCTTAGAAATAATAGCCCGTCTAAAAATAAAGTTCCAATGTTTCGACCAATTTACAGGCTCTGGCCATATTATTCGACGCACTCTAAGATTCTATGTTAAATCTTAATTATCAGGGGATACTCTATACAGCTGTATATTGTTTTTACGATAGGCTGAACCCGGTTTACACTTGCTTACGTTCGTGTATTAATGGGTTAAAGTAGACGATATATGAGCAATTCTACAAATAAACGCCAATTAGGCGGCCAAAAAAAAAACATTTTTTGGGGAGCACACTATTTCTACATGAATTTTCTTCTTTTTTACACCCTAAAAAGGCAAGAAAAAATCGTGAACATGAAATTTTTTCTTTGTGACATACTTTAAATGTGACATACTCTTTCTGACATACTCAGATAAATCTGAGCCATTTATTCAGATAAAACGATTTTTACATAAATATAATATTATTATAATGTCTCTCTAAAATGTATTTATAGAGATTTCATACTATAAGATTATATTTTAGTATAAAAAACAAAAATAAAAAAATTTAATCAAAGTTCGTAAATTGAAAAAATCGGGAAAAATTCAAAATTGGTATTTTGTCATTTAAAGTATGTCACAAAGAAAAAATTTCATGTTTAATATTTTTTCTTGCTTTTTTAGGGTGTAAAAAAGAAGAAAATTCATGTAGAAATAGTGTGCCCCCCAAAAATTTTTTAATTTTTTTTTGGCCGCCTAATTGGCGTTTACTTGTAGAATTGCTCATATATGTTCTATGATTGTAAATAAATTCAATGATATAAATACAATGATTGTATAAATTAGACGATATATTAGATAAATATAGAATATTTATTATATCAAATATTATATTAGCATATCATTGTAATGAGATCAAATGATGAGACGCACTGTAGTGTTTTAATAATGACATGTTGTGCACGAGTTTATAGACAATACTTTTATATTTAAACACACATGTCATTGGTTTTTTATTTAGAGGATTTTTAATATACTTCCTATTTGCATTCATATATTATTTTTTAACGTATTGCATTACAATGGTAACTAATTGATACACGAACATAAACAAGTACAAACCGGTTTCAGCCACATAAAAACAATACAGCTGTATAGTATCACCTGATAATTGAGATTTAACATAGAATGGTATGGTGTGTCTAATAATATGGCTAATATATTTCTTGAGCTTCTCTTGTTTTAATTTCTTATAAAATAACATTATTGAAAGTGGAGTGAAAATAATCTTTATTTTCTTAAATATCATTATTGAATTTTTATGTATCATCATTCGAACACAATATGTCAACACATTGAAAAAATAGATGAATCATCTTAAGCTTATAAGATCTTTCATATTAATATAAATATATTGGGAGATAAGCAGAGCCTGACTAAGGGTGGGACATACGGAGTAGTTGCCTCGGGCCCCCACATCAGAGGGGGGCCCCAAATTAAATAGAAAGTTTATTTTACATTTCTTTAATAAAAATTTTTTAAACAAAATTTCAGTACAGTGTATAATCCTTGAGTTTTATGTTATCTTCTTCATTCATCTATCGTATGAACATGATCTACATTTCGTAAATGCATGGCGTTCTAGGGCGGAATTTAGTTAAATTTTCGCAATGACGGTGGACACATTTGACCAATCAAAAGCCTGTATTTTTACATATTGCAAAATGCAATATATTTACAAATTAAGGGCTTCTGACTGGCTTAACTGAGTTATGGTAATAGCAAAAATTTAACTGATTTCTGTCCTAATGTCAGCAAGGATATGAATTTTTTGCTACTAGATGACAAAGTTAACAATCAAGAAAACTGCATTCGGATGATGGACATAGAATTGTCCGAAAATCAATGAAAATGGCCAGAATGATATTTCGTCAGACCATTAGAAGGGGAGAGACTTTATAACTATTTTAGGTTCTAGTCAATTTTCTAATAAGGTGAAAAATTTATATATAAAGGTCGGTCCTTCGTTACTGAAGTAGTGAAGCAGAAGGGGCCTCCAAAGAAGATTTTGCCCCGGACCCCAAGTCGGGCTCTGGAGATAAGTCAGCTCAACATTTTGAAATTATGTGCAATATTCATGGGGACATTCTCATAAGAAACTATATGTTTTTCTAACTATAACTTTAATAAAAACTAGAAGTTTTTAATAAAACTAAATAAAATTTTTAGCATTATTTTATGAATACAAGAACTCCTTTTTAAGAAATGTGAAAAAATGAGTGAGTATAGAAAGAATTGTAAGTATATATATATATANAATTTTTCTTAATTTTCTTCGTTTTTTTTCTCTTCTTGTCCTTTTTGTATTTTTCTACTATATGTATATATATATATTATAAACATCACAATCTTTACACCAGTTCATTATACTTAAGCCCGCATTATTTACCTTCCCAAACTGAAAATGCAGTGAAATACAATTTACACAAACTGCAATGTGTGATTTGCTCTGCATTTTTTATCGCTTTCGATCATCATTTTGAGGTTTCCACAAAGTAATTTACTCCCTTACACAACCGCCGTTCCACGGTGAAATATTTACTCATACAGGCAACATTCGGCAAACATCCACGAAGTTGGAAAATCACGTGTTGATGCTGCTCTGACATTTCGACAAACCCCAGTGATTTGTCAATAGTCGATGGCTACAGAAACTGTTAAAAGTGTCTAATGCAAGAGGATTTCTATTCAAAATCATCAGTTAAAACGGAAAACAGTTATTCCCACAATTTTTTTTATTAAAATTTAATTCAAAATTTAAATTCAATTCTTGTTAATATTGAATTGAAATATACGAACAGAAGAAAGAACGACCCTTACAATTCTAACGGGGGGAAAAATATATATACTATATGGTCCTTCATTCAAAAATCGGAATGAAATATTCATTCGGAAGAAAGTTTATTTTTCATCTAGATTAATAAGATGTAAAGCATCTCGCTGTCTTATTGCAATTAAGAATTTTGTACGGTTAAATGATCAATTTAACTGCGTCATCATAATAGTTAACTGAAACCACTTGTGTATTTTGTTTACAGTTACTCTTTTGAAATGTGTTGTTATAAAATTAAATACCTTGAATTGAATCATTGAATTAAAAAATATGGGTTATTTAGGGAACATTTTTAATGTAAAAGTGATTCATTAGGAGAAACTGCTAAACTAATATTGACGCCAATGATAATTAATTAATTTTGATAATAAGTAAAAATTAAATTAAAAATAAAACTACTTGCATAAAGTAGCAAAATAAATAGAGAAAAGTTCCTATACGGGGTCGTAACACATACTGTTATTGACACCTGTGAAATTCAATTAATGTTATAAAACGCGTTAGAGAAAGTGTGAAAAACTACCATACTATAAATGACGATATTTATTAATGTTGATATTATGTATTAGCTGAAATAAAAAAATATGCTATGAACTAAAAAACGAAATGGATGACGATTCTTATTAGTTTAGGAGAGCCGTGAAAAATTGCCATATTATTATGAATGCCAGTGCATTATTAATTTTGGCAATGTGCATTAATTGAAATAAAAAATATTAAGTTGTGAAGCATAGAGCAAACATCAGTGTCACGTTTGGCAAAGAAAGGGAGATGATTTCCCTTTTCTGGTAGTTTCGTGTTTTGAACTTACAGAGGCAACGGAGGAAAAGCATTAAGATTAACGAAATAGTAATATATTGGATCATTTTTCGACAAGACTTAACTATATTAAAAACTATTTTAGTATTTAATTCGTATAAGCTACACAGAATTGTTTACATTTTACCAAAATTAAGAACATTTTAATTTTTGAATGGCTTTAAGTTAGTTTTTAGAATAGTTTTTGATTTCAGAACCTTCTAAAGTTATTTTGTTACAGCCCTCTATAATGATTTTTCAGTTGATTTAGAAATAGTGTCGATGATATTGACTAAATAGATTTGTCAGTATTGTATTATTAATAAGTGCATTATTGATTATCAATATTCGTCCTTATTGATTTATCAATAAGTGCATAAAATCAGTTTTAAATTTTAATCAAACTTAGATTTTACAACAGTACTGCAACTTTCAAAATCGTGGATATCTTTCACGTATTTGGAATTTTTTAAAACATTTACCAGAATTGATTTTAGAATTGATTGCTGCATCATCTTAAAAAACTTTTCTAAAAAAATTATCCATTGAAACTTTTTGATTTTATTTAAACTTTACGCCTGCGTTGACATGGTTAACCAGTTGTTAGTACTCACGATTTCATTTAAAAAAATTCCTTAACCAACTTATAATTTAGTGTTAAAAGCGTTATCTTATTTATCTACGATGATCTTCTCACCCAGCAAATGTTATTTATTAACTAAATTATATCAATGCAAGCTTAAGTTTTTTTAAAAAAGAATGTTGAAAAATTAATTATTTCAAAAACATTTTAGAAAGTTTAAAAAAAAACACAGCAGCCGTCACCATAGCAAGGCATGCAATGACGACGCATGCGCACTGTTTACGATTATTCTTGAACACAGATGAAAAGCATGTGAACGCCATCAAATCCAAATCAAGACCCATTTTGCCGATGAGTAATAAAAAAAAAATATTAACAAAGGCTGTGAATGTCAGCATGAAAGATCACACACTGTAAAAATTATAAGACACACTGTTAGAAATTCATAAAAATCAAATTTCGGTAAAATATAACCGGAACATGTTACGGANCAAATCCAAATCAGGACCCATTTTGCCAATGAGTAATAAAAAAAAAATATTAACAAAGGCTGTGAATGTCAGCATGAAAGATCACACACTGTAAAAATTGTAAGACACACTGTTAAAAATTCATAAAAATCAAATTTCGGTAAAATATAACCGGAACATGTTACGGAACAAAATATTTATATACCGTGATTTTCCCATTAACAACAACCGCGAAATCACTGACTCACCCTAATTAAATAAATATTGCTGTAGAATATTTTATGGTAGAATGATGAATAATGCACCATATTTTCTGGAATTTGTACCGCAATTTGATCCGCAATTTTTTTACAATGCATCTAGACTATTTCATTTAGAAATAATTATCATATTACTTTCGTTTTTTATAATTTTAAAAAGCGTTCACTTATAAAACTATTCCAAATGTAATATTTAAAAATAATTCAGCAAAAATATTACAATACTTCATATTAGTTAAAAGAAATATTTTTAAATATTTCTTTTTTAAAGTTTCTGATTTTGTTAATCAATAAGATAAAATTAGTTATCGGTTATATTTATCGCGCTATAACAAGAAAAGGCATTAATTTAGGCATTTTTAAAAATACAGTCATTCAAATTTTCAAAGGTTAGTTCTTACGTTATGCTAAGATAAACTTTTGATTCCATTTTTTTTCTTTTTTTTTTTTAATTCTTACTGATTAGAGTCTTTATTGCGGAGAATTACCTGATTTTCTTAATTGTTCCCTTTTGCCTTTTCGAATCAAGTGCACTTCAATTTATTTTTAAAAAAATAATTTCACATTCTTTGTTTGATCACCCGATCTGATGACGAAGTTTTAAAGATTTTCTAATTTAAATCTCGACCTCAAACGAGTTTAGTAAAAATACTTGTTTTCTCTCAGACGCAATTAAAATATATATATATATATATATAATATGCATTTTCCAATTCGAATCACTGCAACTAATAAAAGCACTTGAAAACACTCATTTGTTAAATTCATTAAATGATTCGAACTCAATTGAGAAGTGCGGTGGAATTCAAAACAAAACAAAGATTAGCTAATTAAGTTCACTTCAAATACCCAACTTAACTTCAAAGATTATTTCACTTCCTCCGCATTCAGAAATAATTTTTTTGAAAGAAGTTCCTCTATTTACCTCTTCTTTCTTAAAAAGTATTTATGAAAAATGTAAGACAGGATTGGAGCCTTTTGTTCAATTGCTCAATATAATTCAGATTGGTTTTGTTCATGAATAGTTTAGAAATTACTTTAATATGAATATAGAAACTCTAGCCGAACTTATTCGTTAGTACAGAAAAAGAGGAAATATATATTTCTCATTTATAAAATTTATTTTTTTCGCCATAAGTTATAGGAATAAAAATTGTTTTACAATTAAAACAGGTCAACCCAATTATTTCTGAACTTTAGTGACTCTACATAACATTAATGCACGTTAAATCCTTTCTCTTAAGACTTAGTATGTAGGATTGCATATATTTCTGGTGAGAATAAGTTTTTTTTTGATTTTTAATTAGGACTCTTGAGATTCTAAAATAGTTTTTTTTATTATTTCTTTCGGTTTTCTAAACTTTCTCCAAAATTCTCTTTTTTAAAATAGTATTTTGAAATTTCCTCCTTCTACATTAAGAAGACCATATATAATTCAATCATACATACAAAACAAAGAACCCTAAACTATGAATATAAACTATGTTAATATGTATTAAACTTACAATATAATTGTGATATTTATTAATTTCAAAAATAATATGAATAGTATTGAATCAAAGAATTAAAAGTGCTCATCGTGTGACAATAGATTTTCGTCAACATCAAAAGCAGCAAATTGTAAATTCAAGTCTCAAAATTCAGATAATGTTTTTAAAGAAAGACCGATTGTGAAAAGAGTGCTTTAAAATTCATTTTTAAATCTAAACGAAAAAAAATTGGGTTTTTTATTTGCTTTCTGAAAGCATTTCTGACAAACTTTAATTAAAGTTTTAACTAAAATTAAAACTGTGATTTTTTTTAAAGAAGACTTTTTTTTCCTAATCCGTTTCTAATCTTGTGCATTCTTTCATCTCTTACTTTATTTAATTATGTTCACTTTAGTAATTGAAGGTGTACATAATAAAAGTAATTGAATTTTGTTATCAACATTTTGAGTTACTGTACGCAAAGCTTTCTTTTTCCTTTCCTTTAAAGAAATCTCAGTATCTTCGTTGCAGCTTTGAAAAATATTAGGGATTCGAAATTACAAAATGTACAAAATGCAGCATATATATATATATAAAGAAATATATTAGCCA
This sequence comes from Parasteatoda tepidariorum, assembly GCF_043381705.1. Classification (NCBI taxonomy): domain Eukaryota; kingdom Metazoa; phylum Arthropoda; class Arachnida; order Araneae; family Theridiidae; genus Parasteatoda; species Parasteatoda tepidariorum. The sequence continues at coordinate 2,299,252 of NC_092206.1, read as the reverse complement.
TATTATTAGACACACCATAGGATTCTATGTTAAATCTCAATTATCAGGTGATACTCTATAACAGCTTTATTGTTTTTA
>NC_092206.1:2295863-2298906 GCF_043381705.1 Parasteatoda tepidariorum | reverse complement strand
ACTGTGTATATATATATATGTATATATATGTAAAATGATGCAGTCGCACCGAGCAGGTAAACAGACACAGGATTTTAATGAAAGCGAATGAAATTTATTTATGTCATACTTTGTTGAGTGGCCAGAGAAAAGTGTGTGACTTTTAAAAGTGTGAGAAAGCATTTCGATTTGAACAATTAATTAGTAATAAATTAGGAGTTGTTTTATAACGAAGAAACTAACATAAAAAGATTAATAGAAGCTTTTTATGTTACATATATATCGTCGAAGGTCACATATGGTCACTTCGAGGTGTGTCAAAATGCTTTTACATGTATTTTGTTATTGGATAATTAATATTTTACTTTCACTATCATAATTCTGAAAATAAATTTGTTTTGTTTCATCAGGGACGCATAATTACAGGAATCTCTGACGCATTAATTTTTTTGCTTCGGTAAAAAATACCCTTTCTCTGCTGCACACTATTTAATAAGAATTTAAAAGAAAAGTTACGTCAAGCACTGGTTTTCTTTTGCTATACGTTTCGAGATGTGGTCCAGAATTCATTTTCTGTATTTAATGTGCGTGTTGACATTCAGAATTTTTCAAGGCATCTAAATATAAAACTTGGTTGAATGATTCTTCATTAATAGTTAAGTGGATTTTCACTCTTTATTTATTGCCGTTCGATTACAAGTCTCATTAAATTACGTGACGAATTTTTATTATTCTCAATTCAAATTACAGTGTCAATGAAAAATACACTATCTGGCCAAAAATATGCGTACACCCAGTGATGTAGAGCGACATATTTGGTCCCCCTCTTTCGAGTTGAGGCACATATTTGGCATCGATGCACACGAAGACCTTTCCACCAGTTTTTGATTTCCATCACAGTTGAAGTGAGTGCTTTGCAGTCGATGAGAGATTCGGCTGGCTACCTAATCTGCTCTCTAATTCGTCCCAAAAGTGTTCTATAGGATTGGGGCTTTATAGGAAGGCAGTTTCTGAGCACTCATTTCGTCAAATCACGTCTTTGCAAGCCACGATGTGTGAATGGAAGAAGAAATGAGCCGAAATATTGCCATAGGCGTAGCAATATCTTTCAACAAAAAATAAGCACCTTTTAAGTACTTTTTAAGAGCTCAAAAATATCTCAAGTGCTATATACGTTAACTAAATGCAAACTAATTTTCAAAGAGTTTTTCATGATCATGATAAAATAACCAGTTTCTGACAAAGAATAATTGTAAAAAGATCAAGAGGTTTTTTTGGTTCGATATCAGAGGGTGGAATATGAAACCTGAAATTTAGAATAACCTGCAAATTGCAACGGAGTTGCACATGAGAGTGTAAGAATCTCACCGAACCCAGTTCAGTACACGCACATGCGGACTCGCAAGTACTTCATAAAACATGTAAAATGAACGGCGCTTTTATACGCTACGGACCGAAGGTACGCCGAACTAGATTGTGGTGGAAGGAATTATGAAAACGTTGTATAGAACAATGTGAAAAGCGCACTTTTTGATATACGTGGCGAAAATCGACATGGTTAAGAAAAAAAAATCTCATTTTCGAAAAAGGAAGATAAAGCACTTTTTAAAAACACCCAATGAAAAAAAGCAACTATAAGGGCTTTTAAAAAACAAAAATCAAAAATGAGCACCTTTAAGCACTTTTTAAAAGCGCTACGCACCCTGCATAGAGTTGGGATTGCAGTATTGTCCACATATATCTCATAGTTCATTTTTCCAACCACAGGAACTAACGGATTCAGGCAAAATTACGAGAAACATCCCCACACCATTATTCTTCCTTCACCATAACAACCAAATAACTTTTGGACAGATAGTGTATTTGTTTATAAACAAGATTTTTAAGTAAATTTATACTTTATAATAAAAAAAAAAATTTTTTTGAAAAAAGAATGGGTTTTTTAAAGAAAAAACTATACAACCTTCATTTTTTTAGGAAACTATTCGCAAGCACAAAAAATGTATGCAAGATTCAAGTTTATACTTGATTTTCGTTTTCTCATCAAGTTGTAAAAAGATATTCGGCATTCGTAACTTTATAAATGTTCGACGGAATTAAAAAGAAAATGACGAGTTTAGTTAACAGTTCAGATTAATTTTCCCCTAAAAACTTAAACTTACATTTTTCTTTCTATTTATTTTTTTCGAAAAAAACATTTAAAACTAATAAAAAATTATAATACTGGAAAATTCAACCCATCAATGAAACTCACAGATTGTATAAAATTTTTAAAAAAAATAATTATTCGAGATGACTGATTTAAAATGAAATGCTGAATAGCTCTAATGAAATATTTTAACAAATGTTTCTTCCCGAAAGCGGGAGATTAATTTGACGCCAGGTATTTAAAGAAGCATTTCATCTCTTTCCAGTTTTTAATTTCCTCTGATGTGTTTCCCGCGGCACTGAAAATCTCATTCGGGTTTCAAAATTCTATGTGAAATATAATTTTAGAGAGAGAGAGAGAAAAAAAAAGCAAGATTTTAATTTCAGCTACCCATGAGTTTCATTTTGTAAAAATAGGAAGACATTCTTTTAACTGAGCCTTATTCAGTAAATGATATGGGTAGAAACGCTGCATATTAAAAGGGTGATTCGATGCATGTGGCAAATGAATATAATAATTATGTACTTACTAATTGAATGCAGCAAAATTTCTAGTTTGTATTTTGTAATTATCGAGGACGACAGTAATGCGAGGTAACATTTTCCATCCAAATTAGAAGCCTTCAATCGCTTGTTTCTTATCAAATCAATATTCGATGAGTATCCCAATGAATAGTTGTTTGGCACTGCATAGCCGGTATTTGTGCAATTAAACTTCAAAGAGGTAAGTTCGTGCAGTTGGATCGAAGAAGACTACGTGTATCCACGAAGAGTTGAATTTGTGTAGGTGGACCACCCAATTTTCCTATCGCATTTAAAATATTAATGCCGAGGATTCGGAGAAATGTTGTTTTCTTTGGGTTACATTAAGAATTTTATATACTTGTAACTTATGAGCAGTTAAAAAAGAAACTAC
>NC_092206.1:2289732-2295638 GCF_043381705.1 Parasteatoda tepidariorum | reverse complement strand
TATATATATATATATATATATATATATATATGTTCCATATAATATTTTGTATTTATATAACATATCGTCTAATTTACCCAATTGATACACTAACGTAAGCAAGTGCAAATGGTCTCGTAATAACAATAAAGCTGTGTAATATCACCATATAATTAAGATCTTACGTAGAATCTTATTAGTGCGTTGAATAATATGGCCAGAGACAGTAAAATAGGAGAGAAAATAAAAATAAAAAAGTTTTTTTTTTTAAAGAGTTTTTTTCACTTTGTTTTTGTTACTTTCCCCAGTCCATCCGTGATCTATCCGCACAATTTTAAAACCATTTCCTCAAAATTTAGCTATATTCATTCCGTAATAAACAAAGAATTGTCTTTTTTTTTTATTCCTTCCTTTGTAAAATGGACTTTACGAAAACATTTCCCGATCAATATTTAATTGCCATAATTTTCTTAAACTAACTATAATTTGATTGCGGCTCTCTGAATAGCTATTTTTTTTTTTAACTGATTATGTTTTTCTTCTTCTGAAATTCAATCGATGCGTCATTGTATACAGACAATGAAGGGTTGTAATTGATACGCATCATTTTTATTAAGAAATACAATAATGAAATCAGCAACTTGAAGAAAGAGAACAAAAGCTAAGAAATCGGGAGATGTTTTATTTCCACCGAAAAGAAAGAATGAGTAATAATATATACATTCTCGGTAGATTCTTATTGTCAACTACGTTTTGTCAAGAAAAAAAAATGGTCGTGTATGAAAGTTCATCTTGAAGTAACAAAAAGGTTTCGTTCTACTGATTGTCTAAGGTTTAAATATAACAGTATTGCCAATAAACTCTTGCAGAACCTGTCATTATTAAAACACTACAGTGCGAAAAACCTTATGAATTTGGATGCTAGTTTGAGCAACTATTGTTAATCAAATAAATATTATTTAGGTAACGAATTATGAAGCTAACGGCTTGTAGATAAATCTCTTGTAGGTATTTCTTGTGAGTTAAAATTCAGGATGTTTCTTAATAACCATATTTAATATGAGAGTAGGAGACGCTTTTGAGGGGGCTAACAAAGTTTTATTTTCTACACTTTTAACAGCTGATAGTTGACCTGTATGCAAAAATTATGATTGCCAAATTTTATTTCATTAAATTATGTAGTTTCTTTTTTCAAACTTTTCACGCGAGTATAAAAAGTGCAGTTTCAAGAAAAATCAATCAAAATTTAAATTTAAAACAGAAAATGACAACATATATGATATGAAAATCTCATTTCTCAATAACTTGACGTTGTGTCTATTAACATTTTAAAGGAAAGGATCAAAGTTCATATATTCTAAATTATACATCGAAAAACAGTATTTTTTTATGAAAATCACTTTTAAATGTGTTCCGCAATTATTGAATAGAATTTAAGCAAGAAATTTATTCAGAGCTATAATATTATTATAAAATATCATAGCTAGAAATTGAAAGAATGTAAAATGGTTACTAAAAATGTTTAACCTAAATTTCCGCCATTATTCAACAGAATTTGAACAAGAAATTTATTCAGAGCATGATATTTTATAATAATATCATAGCTAGAAATTGACAGAAATTCTAATTACAAAATCATCAGAAAAACAATAATCACTCGGATGTTGTTTTTAATGTCAGACTCGTTTTCTAAATATTAAACTAAATCATTTTCGGTTCGAAATAAAAATATAATTTTCTTTTTTAATGTTGGGTTTAGTTAAAAAAAATAAACTACCAGATGAAATCAATACGAAATAAAAATTTAAGAAAATGCATCTTAGAGTGCGAGCATTTTTAAAAAAACTGATTTCCGATTTTTCAGAAAACACGAATAAGGTTTAAACACGGCAATTCTATACTTGCCGCAAACACAGTTAATCTACCGCAGAACACGCAATATTTTCAATATAGAAATGACAGAAATCAAATAAAGCCATACTGCAAACTTAATTGCCTTTTTCAGTTGGCAACATAAAACCAGTTGATCGGCATAAATTGTTTTTTCTCGCCCCTTAATTGTTCGAAAAAAGAAAAGGTTTAAAAGAAAATTGCCCAATAATGTAAGCAAGCATTTTAAAACCCTTTTAATGGATTTTAACGCAAATCGTACTGAGAATCGAATATAGTCTTGTAAATTGATTTATAATGGGCAATAAAATTATAAACGCATACAACTACGATATAAATTTTGTTGAGATTTGATAAAGTGCGCCAAAATGCGCTGTGAAAAAAGCACGAATTATTATTATTTTTTCTTTTTAAATTTGTGTTATTTAAACTAACGAGGTGATTTACTTTGTCTATTCTGAACGGCAAGTTGCAAAAATATTTTTCTGGTGTTGAAAACATATTTATTGTCTTCATAAATTTAACGTTCCGTTAATATAAATTTTTATTATTATATATCTTAAAATGATATTTATATTCAGAGTTGATTAAAAAAAATAAGAAAAATATCATACAATCATGTCATATGTGAGACAAAAAGCGTTAAGGAGTTCATATGAAACTTAATTTTATAAATATATCATATTTAGAACTGAATAAAAATGATATTTATATTCAGTTCTGATTTTTTTTTTAAATAAGAAAAATATCATACAATCATGTCATATGTGATACAAAAAACGTTGAGGAGTTAATTTAAAACTTAATTTTATAAAAATATCATTCTACTTATATTAAGGGAGTGGAAATTAGTCATCACAATCTGAGGATATAATGTGGAGAAGTATAAGATCTATCAATTTATAGAAATAAAGTTTTATAAACATATATTTCTACCTACATTTTGAAAGTCTTAGTGTTCATAAACTACTGATATATATGAGGAAGTATATTTATACTTTCAATTTAAGAAATAATAATTTTCCATCATAAGGATTTTTATTTTTACAATTAAAAACATTAAAAAGGAATGAATTGATCCAGAAGCATAAATAATGTTGCAATGAAATAATTTATTATTTCATATTTTCTTTGTGAATTTATTTATTTCTAGTTTTATAAATCCATTATGAGCCAACATTATTTTTAAATAATTTAATTTAATTGAAACTCATTATAAAACAAAATCAAAAAATTTATTCGCAGAAAAAAAAGCATGCTTTGATAAATAATCATTCATTAATATAAATACAAATGATAAATGTATTTATTATGTTTCAATATAGGGTGAAAAAGGTGTTTCCATTTTATAAATCTGACTCAAATACCATGTATGGGAAATCAACCGAAATCACTTGAGATATTTCGTAATTCTTTACCACTTTTACAGATTTCTAATATTTTCAGCTTTAAATCGGTTGCAACCATTAAAAAATAAATAGCCCACTACTTTCAAAGACCTGTTATAAAATACGGATCAAAAGTTACGACAGGATTGACTTATTTTTGTTTTCTTACTGCATTATGTCTTTTTCAAAATAAAGGGAAATATTGGACGATGAAAAGCTTGAATCCAGAATAGCTAAGATAAACATTATATAGCGTCCGTGGAAGAATGTTATCATTCACTCAATATGGAGTAAAAAAAAATACATATTTATTTTGGGGAATTTAAGGCACCGCTTATTAAAATCTGTTCTCAATTAAAATTCAATAAAAAAGCCTAAAAAGTTCACAAAATAATAATGTAGTACTTTCTTTAATTAATCATGAACTACATCCATCCTCCGAGGAAGACAATAAAGATAGATTCTTTTTTTTTTTTGTAATATACAGTCTCTGGACAAATTATTAGACGAAGATTCTGTGTAAATTCTTAATTATCAAGTCACACAATACAGCTTTATTGTTTTTACTCGGATAAAACAGGTTTGCACTCGTTTACGTTCGTGCATCAATGGGTTAAATAAGACGATATATAATATAAATTCGACGATAGGATGAATTAGATGATCTATTACATTAATATAGAATATTTATTATATCAAGTATTATATTAGTCTATTATAATAATTAAACTAAATAATTAGACGCATTGTAGTGTTTTAATAATGACATGTTTTGCACGAATTCATTCATTTGTTTTTTCATTCAGCAGATTTTTTATATACCTCTTATTTGCATTTATTTTTAACGTATTGCATTACAATGTTAACCAATTGATATACGAACGTTAACAACTGCAAACCGGTTTCAGTCGTGCAAAAACAATAAAACTGATTCAGGTTTTACACAAAAAAATTTAAAATTATTTATTTTAAATTTTATATTTTCTTAATGAACGTCTCGGTATCATATAGAACATTTTTACATTAAATGTAATTTTTTTTAAAGAATAATTTGTTCAAATAAATGTTTATTGAATTGGCTCCTCTTTACTGCTTTGAAATAATGAAACGTATTCTTTGAAATCTACTTTTTTTAAACGCGAAATATTGATTAAAAGGTTTTGCCTTTCATATAATAATTATTCGATCCTAAGACATTTAATTTTTTTTTAAAAATGTCGTTTTTCTTTTTTTAATAGTCAAACAAAGATCATACATCATTTAGATAAGAGAAAAATATGAAAGGCATACAGTAAAATAAGATCATAAATTCTAAACGTTTTTTAACAAGTTTTTTTTTAAAAAAAAAATTTCAAATGCTTTTTTTTTCTTCAAAGAAAGCTTTTTTTTTTCAGAAAATAAGCGCAGAAATAAAAATGCTTGATTTTAAATATATACTTCAATAACCTTTTAATGAGAAACCTTTATCACGCTTTTCAAAACATATCATCAAGCATACAAATTCAGTTTAAAATACGCTGATTTCAAGTAATAAGATTTGTTCGGCGTTCTGGCTCGCAGACTTTTCAAAAGCATCAAGAACACAGAAGCTATTTTTTTTTCTTTTATATAAAAGAATCATTTTAATCTCGCAAACGGCAGACACAATGGAAGAAATTGTAACTTTTAAAAATGTTAAACGAATTCACTATTTTGAAGTGAGAAAAATTTTGGCAGAGAAGGTTATATTTAAAAATGACGTTGTTTAGATAATATAAAAATTGCTTGCCCTTTCTAATAATCGATAATTCTTTAAATACATAATAAGAAATAATAAAAAGTTTTTAGAAATAACTTCACGTGGAATTATCTATTAATTAAACGAATTTTATTGTTAAGAGTCAATAAATATGCCGTATCCAAGGGAAAGTAAAGAACATCCTCAGGAGCCATATAATGGCATAGAACAGAAATAGATAGGTGGCGCTGTAGGCGAATTATCATGGTCAACACATATGGCAGACGCCGACTGCCTTCGCTCAACATCAATCGCTTAACTAACGCCGAGCAGTCTGCTGCTTCTAGGGTCTAGCGAACGGAAAAAGAAGCGGCAATGTAGGGCACCATCTGTGTGTATATATATATGGCCAATAATACGATTTTGCCCCACACATACGTTCACACACTTTTCATGCATCCTACGGTCGTCATTTGAACCTGAACCAACAAACGGCCAAACTCCAATTCAGTACCCCCAGAGGTTTTGATTTATTATGGGAACTTTTATGAGGACTTCTTAACCCGACAGATTTAATGCGTGCACCCCATTTACTACACGGATTATATATGGGTCATTCTCACGAAAACTGTCATTTTTCAGTTCATAAAATCCCAAAAAAGTAAAGTGAATAAGAAGCTCTGAAACTTTCTATATTAATAGAAATATGTAATGGCATTATAAAGAAAGTATATATCCTATAAATTATACTTAATATTTAAATTAATTAATTTTTTAAATAATTAATTTATAATTATTAATTTATAATAATTAATAATTAATTAATTAATTTAATAAATAAATTAATTAGTTTAATAAATCAATTTATTAATTTATTTTTCAAATTAATTAATAAGTAAATTAATTATTTTCACTATTTAAAAAGTGAGGGA
>NC_092206.1:2263734-2289246 GCF_043381705.1 Parasteatoda tepidariorum | reverse complement strand
ACGTCGGTCTGCATACCCATATATATATGATACTCTTTTTAGAGCGAATGAAAGTCGCCATCTTTCATCATCAGTTTTTGTTTAATATCCTCTCTTTTAATATCTTTGTATTATAAGGAGAATCATTATCGCGCCTCTGATCTTTCATGAAAGCGGGGCCAATAATGTTCCTTAATGAAAGAGGTGCATCGTTATGAAAATTTGGATCATATTGAATAAGATACTTAAAACAAAAAATAATGAACCCTTCAACGATAAAAATAATTGAATAATTGAGTGCAATGAAATGTATTAATGCGTAAAATGAAGTTTGTTTTTTTCCAATTTCAAAAATAACCTTTATTATCTCATTAAGCTGCAATCGATAATCACATAGGCAACACAACACTGGTTGGAAATGATTAAAAATGGCGAATATCCGTTTAATTTTGGCCCACTGAGTGTTTGTATCGGCTTTTTCCGAATTTTTAGCAGCAGGGTTTGTTACATGCATTAAGAAAAGAGGTTTTTTTAAAAGAAAAAAAAGGAAAGAGGGGAAGGCAGATTAATAATTTGCTGTTTTCAAGGTATTGTTGTAAATGATCCATTCAATAAATTTTTATGAAATTCTATAATTGGAGAGTTGTGTATGAATCTGTATAACTCCCATTGAAAAATTTCATTCTTTTTTATGTGCTAGAAAGAAAACACATACGATTATCTGATTAAATTAATAAAGCAAAAAAAAAATTAAATAAATAAAAAAAAAAACTTCATCCAACTAAACATGCAAAATATATATTACGTGTCCTTTTAAGCGAATTTCAATGGTAAAAAAAAAAAAAGAAATACTTGACAATATTATAAGAACTTAATTAGAGGAAACAGTTAGTAAAACGTTAAATATCGGTGATTACTTAGATTCTGAATCATTAGAATAGTGATCATTTAAGGTCATAAATTGAATCAATTTCATTGATTAAATGAGGGACGTTAAATAACTTGTTAAAATCCTGAACAAGGAGGAGCACACTAATGGTTTGCTCAGAAGTGAAATAAAAGTTTCAGAAAAATCATGACATTCTCAGAAAAAGGCTAGAAACGGTCACCAAAAATAAAGTTTGAGAGAGTACAAAAATGATCTGTAAATTAAGTAAGTTGCACGGTATGGCCACTGGCGTCACCTTATACTTTCATGACTGATATTCTATATAAAGAGTCCCTCTTTGTAAAATAGCTATAATAAAAATAGAATAACCTGGGTGTTTCTTGTTTACCCCATTTTACCCCCATTTGCTTCGTACATTTCAACTTCTTATCAAAACGTACAACAAAGGAAAATTTGCCGAAACCATGGTAACGGAAACTGGGAAGCGAAGAAATCGCGTCACGTTGAGACGGTTATTCTGTTTACAAAAACTATAATCATCCATCTTTTGCGATTTGTGTTAACTCGTTTTCCGTTCGTAATCTTGAAATCAAAATGTCGATTCAATTCCTATAAATATCAACTAGAACTATAACTTAGATAACAAGGATCTAAAGATGGATACCACTAGAATTGCTATCTATTTACCAAACTAAATTTTTCCTGATAAGCTTGCAAAGCTAAAATGAAGCACAAGCTTACAGAGGTACAAGCTTACAAGAAACAAGCTTGCAAAGCTACTAGAATTGCTATTCATATACCAAACTAAATTTTTCCAAGCAACCTTACAAAAATAAAATAAAGCACAAGCTTACAGAGCTAGAAGTTTACAAGAAACAAGCTTACAAAGCTGCTAGAATTGCTATTTATTTACCAAACTAAATTTTTCCAAACAAGCTTACAAAAATAAAGCACAAGCTTACAAAGTTACTAGAATTGCTTTTTATATACCAAACTAAAGTTTTCCAAGCAAACTTACGAAGCTAAAATGAACCACAAGCTTACAGCAGTGGCCCCCATCCCCCCCCCAAAGCTCTTGGGCAAATTCTAAATTTCCCCCAAACTATTCGTTTAATTTAGTGTAAAAATTACCCCCCAAGCTTACAGAGCTACAAGTTTACAAGAAACAAGCTTAAAAAGCTACTATAAATCGCTACTTAATTACCAAACTAAAGTTTTCCAAACAAGCTTACAAAGCTAAAATGAAGCACTAGCTTACAAAGCTACAAGCTTACAAAGCTACAAGCTTACAAAGCCATGGAATCAAAATCCATTGGGAAAAAAAGAATATGCTTAGATTCTGTAGTTTTTGTGTCTGATTTCGTGGCTTAAAATATCACTCGAACAAATATTTAAGCTCAAATTTAAGTTGAATCCCTGAAAACATTATCCACTTGAATCATATGGGACAACGGTGCCGCTTCTGAAGCTCTAATTACAAGCAAAAATATATTTTCGTATGTTTTAAATTAGAAAAAAAAAAACAGTCTAATAGTTGCTAAAAAAATCTGTTACATTATCGGAATTACGTTTGTACTAAATTGCAAAATGCAAAAAAGTAGTTTTAATTCCTTTTTCTCGTTCCTATTCAAAATTTTATCAAGAAATGATTTTGTAAATTAAATGAGTTTTTCTTACATCCAGAAAACTGTAAATAAGTGCAAATTTGAAAAATTATTATTTGGCAAGTGTTAAAAAGGATTTAATCTTTCACGCAGAAAAAGGTTTTTTTATGCTGCATTTCATAACCATTAAGTGAAACGCTAAATAAAATGCAAACAGTTAGTCAAAAATAATGAAAAGAGTATGAGAAGTATGTTTAATAAAAATTCTACGTCAAAGAGTCAAGACTGAAGCGACGTGACATCAAACATATATTCTGCATAAATTTTTATTATCTATGAACTCTAAGTTTGTTTTTACTTCAACTTTAATCTTTACATTTTAGAATTGCATTTTAATGTTGTTCTTTTATTATATCTTTGCTTATTTGCATCTTAAATATTGGATGCCGCATTTAAACTAAACGAGTCATGTATAAATTGTAAATAAATGTAAATAGTCATTATTTAATGTGTTTATTCTTCAAACCATTCATTTCGCTTCAATGGTGACCCGGACGTGACTGGATCACGACTACTTCGATGGAGGGTCCACATAGAACAGTTGGCTTGCTATTTGGGATTGCGTCATCGTCCTCGCGCTGTCGCTTCTCAGTCTCATTTCCACACAACTGGTTTCTGCACACACTAGACTGCTTATAGCAACACAGGAGTGACACCACGCACGCAACCATGAACTTAATACAGCTCTCATAGCTAAAACTCGAAACCCGGTGACCTTAATCCAGTTCTCCCGGTCTTACACAAATACAGCAACAAGTGGTATCCGTTCATCGAATTCTATCCCTCATAAAATTCTACTCTTGAGGTACTTTTTGATAGATGAAGGTTGGCATTGTCTATGTATATATCCATTCCTACTTAGGTCAACAAAGAAAAATTTTAATTTAGTTACATTTTATGAAATAATTAAAATTTTTTCTCCTATAAAAAACTAAAACTAATTAATGATGAATTAATATGAGTGAATGAATAAAAACTTGAGTGAATGAATAAAAAGTATTTTATAAACGATTGAAACTTTGAGCAAGATATACAGGGAGAGTGTGAATTGAAAATAAAAAAAAAACATTTTATTTCTGTTGCAGAAACTGAGAATGATGCAACGAGGAATGAGTTCTCTTAAAGTATGTTCCCTTCTGTTGGTAGCGATGCTCATCAGTGCAGAAATGACGTCAGCTGCCCCCTACAATGACTATGACAGTAAGTATCTTCATAATATATTGCCTCCTATAACATTTTTTGTAGTGGGTCAAAAAATTAAATTCGAAACATAAACAAGTTGGAGGAGTTTAAAAAGAAAGCACCTTCAGCAGGGATCTAATAGAGACAAGAACAGTGTGTTCTTTAAAAATCACTTCCTTCTGACCCCTAGAATTTGCAGTGTGTCTACCACTACAAAAATACAATTCTGATTCAGTAGTATATAAGACATGTTAACACCGTCCCCTCATTGGTAACATTCCGACGTGATGTGAACACCCCTACCTTGGCAGAAACTCCCACTTCGATAGGAACACACCTACTTCGATGGATGATCCACATTGAACATCTGACATGCTACTTGTGACTCCGACGTTATCCACCTCCTCGCGCTGTTGCTACTCAGTCTCGATCACACACAACGTCGGTCTGCATACCCTCGACTGCCAATGGCATCACACGAAAGACCGTGATCTTTAAACAACTCTCCCGTCTTCTCACAAAACAGCAATGAATCGACTAGTGGTATCCGTTCATCGAATTCTATCACAGCTATAATTCTAACTTACTTTTTCTTTCGTTTAAATTTAAAATTAGTAATGAAGGATAAAGAGAATTTGAGAAGAAAATTTTCTTCCTCGGTATGGCGTCCTCTAAAGAGACCGTTCTGCCCTGATATGTGAGCTGCTTCTTACTGATATAGCCCCAATGTATCTTGAGGATTGAAGTATGGGAAAAAGGATGATTATTTATCAAATGCAATCTGTTATTAAAAAAACATCACTGTGAAAATTGTGTCACTTATAGGGCAGCACAAAATCTAATTTGAGCGCAAATATTCACTCCACTCTGGGTTCCCAGCCTTTATTTTTTTCGGTAATCGATAGCCTCCACGTAGCCTAGATTATAAGGAAAATTTATATTTTAGTTTCTTTTTACTAAAGAATTACAATTTCTTCTCCCATATGAAACTGATATTATTTAATTAAATTTAATTCATGAATTAATATTTGAAAAAAAACTCTATTAACATCCAGTGTCACCCACTACAACACTGATTCTCAACGGGGGCGGTGAATATATGCTGAGGGGCGGTGAACTTGTTTTGGGCAGTAGGGGGGCAGTAGGTATGTTTTGGGCGGTAGGGGGGCGATGAGCATTCAAATTCATTTTTAAAACTTCTAAATAAAATTATTAAATTAAAATTAATTTAATAAATAAAGTAAATCAAAAATTTACATTAATGAAAAATAATTAAATTAATATAATAAATTAAAATTATCCGATGCACCATTTGTACCAGCAGTAAAACAAACTTATGTGACAACTATTCTCCAATCCGAACTATCGCAGGGCATGAGTGAGTTTTTTTTGCTTCTGACTTATTCAAGCCATTTGGCGAAAATTGAAGTGTATGCGCTTTCAGAATGAATGTTTGATTTGATCCGTGTTTCGTATGATGGTTTTCGTTCGCCCCCTTTCAGTTTTTTCTCCAGTTTTGATTCAATTTCATTGATTATTTGACCAGGTACTTGCGCGAATTTGTTCTTCAGCATAAATTATCTATTGATTTAAAGATATAGTTTATTTTCTTTCCTCGTTTGTATTTTGCTGCTGCCTACAATGTCGGTTAATAAAAAAAGTGTCCTCAATACAGTGCCACGCACTTGAAGTTCGGATTCGGAACGATACAGTGTTGCACCGGCTTGATGAGATGGCTGAAGACATTGAAGTTTACTTATGCAAACTTTTGATGTCCAACGTATTTCCCTTCAAGTTAATGAGTCAACCTTGCCAAGTAATGAGGCTTTACTGTTGGCGTACTTCCGATTTAATAATGAATAAATGAAAAATTATTCAAGAGATGCTTTTTGCAAAAAAACCTGATTGAAGATACCGAAGGTAAAACTATTTTTAATACTGTCAAAGATTGTTTTATAGAGAAAAACATTCCTCCTTCGAATATTGTGTCTGTTGCCACTGCAATGGTTGGTTGACATTGTAGGTTTAACCCCATTTTGAAGAGGGAGGTACCCCTCCCAAGACAAAGATACCTAGAAAACTCCTCCCATAATTGATGGCCAAGTACCAGATATTTTAGCTGTCCACTGCGTGATTCACAGACAGCATTTAGTTGGAAAAAATCCAAGAAACCATTTGCATCAGTCATTGCAATATGTTGATCTCTGCTGTGATGAAAATTCGCAGTAAAACTCTCAACGATTGGTTATTCAGAGAGCTGTGCAAGAAAAACGATGAAAAATTCAATCGCTTGCTACTACACACTGAGATTCGCAAGCTTTCCAAAAACGCCTGTCTCAATAGGTTTTGGAATATTTTCGACTCTGTGCTTGAGTTCCTTGTATACATGACGGATTTATTTATAAAATTTAATGGTGTTAATTTACAATTTCAAGGCGACGAGCTCAATTTGATCACTACAAAATCAGCTATTTCTGCCTTTCTAAAAAAACTCATTTTGTGGAAGCAGAATTTTGGTAGGAATAAGTTTAGCCAATTTCCAATCTTATCGGAATAAAGAATGGTGAAATTCTCTCTGATGATACACAAGAATATTGTAATCACCTTGAGTCTTTGTACATTGAATTTTCTGACATTTTAAAGATGTTTTGTCCCTGGAAGTCCCTTAATGGGTTACGAACCCTTTTGTGAATATTGAAACAGCAGAGGTTCAGATTCAGAAGGAATTGGTAGAACTTTCAACTAATGAAGCTTTGAAATAGTAATCGTCTTACAGAATTTTGGCTTCAAGGTAGCATTTAATAGCTTTCCCTTCCTTGTGGAACGAAATTCAGTGATGTGACGTATCTAGTCACAAACAGTTGACTCAAAATTGTGTAAAGAGGGGGCTTGCGTCTTCACCTCATTGAAAATATTGAACCGAACGTTAAGTAACTGGCCCTGAACCAAGCACAATCATCTCACTGAAATAGTTACTTGATTATTTCGTTGATACTACTTTTTAGAATTAGTTTTTTAACTATCTTATTAAGAATAAATGACTCTTATTAAGCATAGGTGTCTCAGATCTATTTTTTTCATTACTGTAATTAGTTTGATTATAACAAATAGATTGCAATTACTTGCCTTAAAAATGTTGCCTCTTTTAATTCAGCGCACATCCCTCCCTCCCCATGCTCTAAATAACTGGATTTTCACAAAGGGGGGCGTTGAGATTTTTTCTGTCTCTTAGGGGGGCGGCAACGTAAAAAAGGTTGAGAATCTATGCACTACAAATTCAAAAAAACTGTATTTGAACTTAAGTGGGTGAATAAAAAGTATTTTATTAAAGATTGAAAATTTGAAGAAGATATGGGGGGGGGGTGAACTAATAGAAGGAATTGAAAAATTAGAGCTCAAATGATATATAGTCATCTGTTTTAATACTATACTTGAGACTAATTGTTTTTTGTTTTTTTCTTCTTTTTCTAAGCCACTCATCATTGATACTTATCTCATATGACTTGAGTGTGTTATTGAAAGTTAACATAATAAGCAGAATATATTTCTCCTTTATAAGAGAGATGAATAATTGAAAGAAGAAAAAAAAAAAAGAAGTCGTCAATGGGAGGAAGGATCAATATTTACTTCCTTTGATGAAGTAGTCATCATTGTGACAATTTTCGTTCTCCCTATTAGTTGATGAGGCATTGATTTTTGTGGCGTCAACATCATTTGTGAAAAGGAGTTGTTGCAAACATCGGGAAAAGATAAAAGAATAAATATTGAAAGGAAGAATAAAATTTTTCTCTAAGTGCAGTTTATGCTTACAACAAATACTAAACTTCAACTACTAGAAATTCATTGCTCAGTGGCGTAGTTTGACTGTGGAAACTATCCCCCCCCCCAAAAAAAAAAATGATATCGCATGTTAAATAATACAATAACATAAAGTATATATATATATATATATAATATGCCATGACTAAGATCTTTATGCAATTGATAAATGATATTTTAATCTAGGTACTGCCAT
This sequence comes from Parasteatoda tepidariorum, assembly GCF_043381705.1. Taxonomy (NCBI): domain Eukaryota; kingdom Metazoa; phylum Arthropoda; class Arachnida; order Araneae; family Theridiidae; genus Parasteatoda; species Parasteatoda tepidariorum. The sequence continues at coordinate 2,281,517 of NC_092206.1, read as the reverse complement.
CTAGAGGTTAAATGTTTAAGAAAATAAATCCAAGTTTCATTTTTTACAAGTTTTCGAGGCTATGTGACTAAACTTTATTTTTTATATTTTGAAATTTAATTTTTACTAAATGTACTCGTAGATTTCACGATACATTAACTTAACTGATTCAGCATTACCAACTGACTTGATTCGGTAACATAATGTCGGGCAAAAACTCCCCGACATTTCTCTAAACAGACCGAAAGCTTGGAGAACGAACCTGGGGCCCTATTGCGCGAGATCTTCGAAATGGAAGCAAGCCTCGGAAACTAGCTGATTACGTGATGTGTGACGTCAATGCTGCAGAGTTCCACTAAATGCTGCTGCGCTTTCTTCGAAACACAGAAACTTCAAAATGGAGAGTAGGACTGAGTAAGCACAAAAGAAAAGTTGAAATTCTTCTGTCTATAAACTACAGCGGAAATTATCACCATTTAAACTTCTTCAGCTCTAACAATTATTCTCTTTTTATAAACATAGATGGCACTACTGGAGTAGTTTATGCTTTGAACAAAGTAGCTTATTCTGAGTAATCGTTTTACTTTTTCTCAAATTCTTTATCTTAAGTTTTAATTACGATTTTGTTTTGAAAAGTCACATTTCACTTCAACCGAGAGTTCGCTATTCGGTGAGTGAAGTGATAACTTCCACCGGAAGTACGTTTCAAATCAAGTAAACTAATGATGGAAGTGCTCGTTAGAGAGTTTAGTTTCAAAGCTTGTTTCATAAATGATAGCATTCGCCTCGATTTATCTTCTCGGTTCGTTGTTGTAAAGCAGAAGGGAAAGCAGATTGAAGGGTTATTTATTTTAGCTGATTTGAAATCTGTCGTCAAACCTTGCCGTGTCTTAGTTAATCATAAAATATAAGAATTTATCTTTACGTAACTCCTTTTCCTTATGCTTTTAAGTTCATACAGCTGTTAAAAGCAAATGGAAACGAAGCAAGATTTATGATTCAAACGTTTGAGTTAAGTGTAAGATTTTAATTTTTCATACTGTGAGTCACAATGCTTAAAGTAAAAAAGGGAAGATACTGAATAATTTTTGATCTAATAATCAGCATTTAAGGTTTGTAAGCTTAACATTAAATATGTTAATTAATTGAAACAAACGATGTTTCAAAAACGATCGCAAAATTCCATTAAAATATGTTTTTCGATGCGTTTACTTTGCTTACAGTACCCTAACTTTCACGATTAAAAAAAAAAATTTTTTTTAGGAACTTAGAAATGCAAGACTTTTATAAGTTTCTTCACAAATTCTAGAATCAAGAAACCAATTTGCATTTTGGAGTGTTAACATCTATCTTCACCTCAAGTGCCGTAGCTTGACAGTTAATTTGCTTTCGTGAACCGGTTTCAGTCGCATAAAAATAATAAAGCTGTATAGTATCACCTGATAGATAAGATTTTACATAGAATATTATTCAGTATTCTATATAAAATCAGACTGAAAGACATTATTCTCATAAGTATCACCGGATAATTAAGATTTTACATAGAATCTTATAGTGCGTCTAGTAATTTAGTCAGGGAGTGTAACCCACAATTGTAAATTTTTTCAACACCAATTTCGGATTGCACCGCAGCTCAATGCATGTTACATTTCACGGTTTTTCAAAGGAAGTCCTATAATAGCGAAATAAACGAAGGGAATAATGAATTTTTATGAGAATAATGTCTTTTTCCACCTGAAGCCAAAGAAATAAAAACGCGAGTTAATGATCCGAGAATCATTATTGCCTCGATCATCAATCATGATATCGATAAGGACAATCGATGATTTAGATACGGTTTAAGATTATATTACTGGATGAGTCGTTATTTTAGTGTAATAAGACCGTTTGGAAATAAAAAAGTCGTTTGCTTATTTTTTTACAACTTAATAATCATTGTTTCATCAGAGTCACCTAAAACTGATTAATCTTTGCTACTATACAGTCGGACCCCGATTGAACGAATTCATAGTGACTGAAAATATTATTCGCTAATTCGGGGGCAAAATAGAAAGAAAAAAAATTGACTAACCTTATGGAATATCCGAACATCGCTGATAAGCAAATACTTAAAATAAATGGAAATCTTACACTTTTTATTCAGGAATACAGCGAATGATTACACACAGATTCATTTGAAATTTTTAAGTATTTCGTGATTAAGGTTTGCTTATTTCTTCCTTTTAAAGGTTCTTTTTTTAAGTCATGAAGGGAAGAAATTTATTAAAGCTGAATACAACAATGCAACAATGATAACAGGGATGTAGTCCTGTTATTATATATATATATATATATATATTAGTTTACTGCTTNATATATATATATATATATATAAAATTTTATGTTTGTTTAATTTCTCAGACGTTGCATTCAAAGATTTGAATAAATTTAAATGTAGAAATAAAATTATGAAGCGACTTGTTTGTATTTTTAAAATGACTGGAAATTAAAAGTATTATAACATTTAATACTAAAAATACACGAAACGTATAATCCGAATAAAAAATTATTCACATTGACTTATACTAATAGGGATATGTCATTCCGAACTCTAAATGATTTTATAACATGGCTGCTGGAATTTATGTTTCTTGTTGAAGAATCTTTTTAACAGCAGTCATAAAACAAGTAAAAATTATCAAAACAATTAATAAAAAATTTTTAGATTTGTTGTTTTATTTATTTTCTTTTTTTCGCAAGATAGTTATTGAGACTCTCCTAAAAATATGTCTGATGTCATGGCAGTCAAAATAATTTTATATTAAGCTTATTCAGTAAAGATTGTCACATAATTAGCTAATTCTGCTACCAGGACAGGAAGGAAGAAAAAAAAAGAGAAACGAAAGTGGACAGTCATTTATGGAATTGTTTGGAGCTAGAATGTGATTTGCCTCCCATTGATTTGATTTCGGCTAGGGGAAGGAGGCGTCTCACTCATCAAAGCTGATGCTAATTCTGGGGATAATAGTTATCGACCTTGTCAACCTTCATTTATGAAAAGGTAGCCCACCATAGAACGTATGCAGTCGAGTGTATGCAGACCAAAGTTGTGTTTGATCGAGACTGAATAGCAACAGCGCGAGGAGGTGGATAATGTCAGCAAGTTCAATGTGAACCCTCCATCTAAGTAGGCATGTCGCAGTGGGAGTTTCTGCCAAGGTAGATGTGTTCACATCACGTCCGAAGGCCACCCTGGTAGTTATCGATCCTGTCAACTAGCTATTTTATGAAAAGGTAGCCCACCATAGAATCAAGTTAACATGTAATATATACTAGTTAATTGGAATTGTATATTTGTAGTGGTAGATACACTACACTCATTATAAATAACTAATAAATTTCGTGCACCGAGACATACCTCTATCCCTAATGTTTCTCAGGTAAATTTTTATTTCTCTATAACTGACGAGTAAAGGCGACCGAACATCCGTATACAAAATGAATGGCAAATGAAGACTCAAGTTTAAATATCAGATTTCAATAAAAGTTGGAAATGGTTAGAAACGAGTGCTTTTAATGGTTCCCAACGAAATCAATTCATTTGTGTTCGCTCTCTCTCTTTGAAGGAAGTGATTCACGGTTATCACAATTGTTATTAATATTAAAAATAAAAAGCCAAACCGTGATAGAAAGAGTTGTATGAAACGTTTTCCTCCGTCGTTATCATCCATAAAAGCAACCATTAAGTGAGCCAAAATAGAATGTTTCCACGATGTCAATAACTATAAACGAGACAACATCGTCCTTAATTAAATCCATAAAATGCATTCTTCGGTTTCCGTCACCCCCCATTCATAACAAGATGTACTAATCTCTTCTTCTCACCTAATCATTTCCCCTCAAATAGCCATCCTTTTCTTTCCTCCCCCATTGACCCTCCCCCGTTTTTCCGCATACCGGATATTAAGAAGAGGAAGAACTACGAGAAAAAAAAGAAAAGAAAAGAAACTTTTTTTCTTTTACGTCATTTTGAGTGATGAAATGTACTTACGAATAAGATTTTTAGGACAATATATATATATATATATATATATGGAGGAAAAGAAGTTTCTTGTCGTGAATGGAAGAAAAAAACAGAAAGAAAAAAAAAGGTCTTTGAAAAAAAATTTTTTTTTCTTAATATCAGGAATAATAAGTGTCAGGAGTAGACTAAACGTATGAAATTAAAATTGCAAGCATCTGAGATATTTGTTTGTATCATGATTTTGATTATGTAATTCAGATTTGTTTCGCAAAAATGTTTCGTTAAGGGATCCATTTTAGCTTCTTATATGAGTCTTCTTTCTTTTTTATTGAAAAGGAAAATCGGAAATAAATAAAAAACTTCATCACTATATGGGGAGCGGATTGAAAATAACGTGTGAATATGAACGCTTCCTACCGGATACGTTTCACTGTAAGGATATACATATTTTCTTTTTTATTGCCTAACAAAGACGTCACGATTCAACTTGTTAAATACAGGAAGAAGAAGCCAAGGAATAATAGGGTTATAAAAATCAGATATATAAGTTTTTAATGCTACTATTGCTAATCTGAAAACTTACCCCTACATTTATTCGAATGAATACCAGTAGTTCATGATATTCCCCAATTGTAAAGAGCCCCCTGTGTTTTGCGTTTTCTTTATTATATTAAATTTTGACTGCAAGACTTAGAGGTAGGTACTTTATTTACGTCACACTAGAATTGCTCAATGGGCTATTGGCGACGGTCCGGCAAACATCCCTAGGGTTGATGTTTCCTCTTTTTGATCCTCTGCAGAAGGGATGGCTCCCCTGCTTTGCTAGCCCAATCACCTGCGCACTTTACGGTAGAGCAGTTTAAAGAGGACCGATACCGTGTATCGGCTTTCCCTACGCAAGCTGATCCAAGTGGTCATCCACCCGCTATCTAACCGCAGCCAGGAACCGTGTCTTTACGATTAGTCCACTGCGAGACTTACAAGACTACAATTATGAAGGTATGTAAAACATGTGCAATAAGAATGAAATAAGAAATTCGATAAAATTCGTTTAAGTAAAATGAAGTATTTCTACTTTAAGCTACTTTAAATTACTTTAATTGCTTACCATAATCAGTACATCGAAATTGACGAAATATAAACAATTTAATTTTCCAAATTTGTTAGCTTTTTTTTTTTCTTCCTTTAAACCATTCATTTTGATCTCTGGAGAGATCGATAAGTAAAAAGTAAGTTGGGACCACAAAGCATTATCGGGAACGTTGATAGCTTAGGGGAGGGGAGGGGGTTTCAGGGGAGCGGCAATTGATCCTAAATAAATAATTAAATGGCTGTCTTTTCATGCTTAACAGAAAAATATCACTTACTTCCTTACAAAATCAAAAAGTATTTTAAACTTCGGAATGTGTTGAAATAAACGTTCTTTCTACCTAAATGAGTTCTCCTTTTAGGAACTCTCGGTAGGATTTTCTTTTCACGAGTGAGAAAGAAAAAAAGAACAAAATGGCGCTCCGTAGTTTTTTTTTCTTTTTGAGAGGTTCACGGTGAGAAAACAATTCCTTAAATAAAAAGGATATTTTTATTTGAAAAGAAGAATACTTTGTTTGTTCTTTTTCGGATATAGAAGACTTAACTTCCAATCGCACAAAAGAAAGGTGTTCAACTGAAACGCAAACTACCGAAATGTTGATAGAACAAAGAATATACAGAAAGAAAAAATCTTGTTTAACAGTTGGGAAACAAATATTAAAAAAGTTACAACAATTTTTCCAAATCGTGTATAGCATCGAACTAAAACCTCTCTTTTGCTTCAAAAGTAGATTGAAATAAGAATTGCAAATAAAAGAAATTAAAAAAAAAATTTTGTTCGATGCTTCTTTAAATGAAGATTAATTTGTAACATTGAAGATTTATATTTTTTGCCCAATCTAATTGACTTCAAATGAGTTAAAGATGCGTTTATTTATTAAAAAGATCGACGACAAGCTTTTTATTCTGGACACAGCTCGGACACAAGTGTTTAGAGAAAATGGACATAGCAATTTTTGTTTGGGAGTTTTGCAGTTTGCGGGACTGCAGACGTGTTTTGTTCAATTGTATATACATGATGAGTAAGTAAAGTCCTCGTTTACACTTAATTCCTCATAAGCGCACTTCTTTTTTTATTTATTGTATTTCGCGAGTAAAATAACCTTTCATTTAAATATAAGTTTATTCATCCATGAAACTATTTTTATCGTGATACAATGGTTGATGTTAAAAGCTATGAACTAGATCATTTATTTTTCTGGAATTCGAAAGCGATAATAAATTACAAAACGATGAATAATCTAGTTGCGCCTTCGTTATTGTTGATTTTTTTTAAGTGATCTAGTTACGCCACCGATGTTTTACAGTTTTGATTTGTTCTTAAGTATGATGTTTATTATTAGCTAGAACTGTTATATGTTTAGGATTATTAAAAAGTTGTTAAGAGTTTAAAGTTAGCATGGGTAGTTTTTTAAAACAGAGTTGTGTTTTAATGATGTTCTAGTTCAGGGATGGGCAAACTACGGCCCGCGGGCCAACTGTGGCCCGCCGGAAGGTTTTATCCGGCCCGCGGATATAATTTTAATTTGCCGATCAGTGGCAATATACATAAACAATATACATCCATTTTCTTGTCAACTATTTAAAATTATTTCTGTTTTTCCTTTTTTAACAAAGTACTGATGACCTTTTTACTTTCTCTATTTTTGTTCTACAAAACATAAATTGATGGAAATAGTTAGCACAGACAGCTTCAATTGGTAAAATGTTGAAAGCAGAAGTTCTTCATAGAATAGTCTTAGATTGGCTCTAACTAGCGTTTGTCTTTCTCGAGGAATCTAATATAGGTAAATTGTACTTCACATTTGGCAGACTACGCATTTTAAGATCCAACGAGCGGACAATCTAACAATCATCTGAAGCAGTATGCCAAAATTTTACAAATCATTACCAAAAGCTAGTTTCCAAAATTTAATATTTCATGCCCAGAAAATCAGCTCTATGTTTGCTTAATCTTATATATGTGAACAAGAGTTTTCAACTTTGAACCTTAGAAAGAATAATTTCAGAAGTGGACTAACAGAAAAGCATTTAGCCTTGTTCCGTAAAATAGGCACAACTCGCTTCAAACCTTAATATAAGGAACTTTTAAAAACGAAATCGCAATTTCATTCATCTCACTAAATATTTAAATTAAAACTTGTATATCGATTCTTTTTTTAAATTTTGAAAATTTTATTTGTCCCACCAAACATTTTTTTCTCGATTTTTGGCCCTCGACCAAAAAAGTTTGCCCATCCCTGTTCTAGTTCGTGCTTTAATATTTCAGTTCTGTTTTTAATCAGTTCTAGTTCGTGTTTTACAGTTTTAATGAAGATATTATTATCCTGCTGTATGGGGAAAATATCTAAATTTATATCTCCCATCTTACTTATTATTTGAAAATAATGATGCAATGAAAAATATTTAATACAAGATGGTATATTACGATTCACAATAATCGTAACGAGAAACACGATTTCACTAAGAATCCAAAATATAAAAATGTTTCGTTAAATTCAAAACTCGAATACTTCTCCCGAATACTCGAATACGACGCGTTTTGTACAATTGTATATACGATGGTTGATGAATTTACGTAGAAAAAAAGAGTTTAAAAAAAGTAGCGTTCGCGAACGAAAGTGAAAGTAATACCAATCATTATTCAGATTATGAAGATGTGAACGTGTACAAAGAGTAATATTTAACTTTTTTCATTTGTCTGAGACAATTTGGGGATAGTAAACGGATGGTCAACTAAATATTTTTTACACTCTCAACTTAGAACTTGTGTCTTATGTTTTGTTTTAGTTCCTTGTACTTATTAATGAAATTTAAAAAAAAATATGTTGATTTTTTGCATTTTTATTTCAAACAAATTGATAGAAGAAGCGGTTAAAAAGAATGATTCATTTCCGAAAATGAGAAAATAGAGTGGTTTTAAATATAACAGACAAAATCCTTCGAATGGATTGCGTGACAAACGTTACGCTTTATGATGAGAAAGAAAATACTTGTGGTATTTAGAGTAAACAGACATTACTATTAGTTTATAAGGAAAAAGAACGAATTTTGTTTTGAACGACATCCATCACAGTTCAAACCACTATTCAAACACACGCCCTCTTTTTTCAACCATTTATAGAATTGTCATATCTTAATGGTATTTCAGAAGCAAAAATGAAAATTCTACGTGTCATGACATGCTCTTTCTTTGATTTATTTCCTCAAAAGTAAAGCGAATAATATTTTATTTTTAGGGTAAAGAATAGTTTTTTTTTAAGTTGAAAAGAATGACTTAATGACGTACTGTTCGAAAAGGAAATTGTTTGTTTTATATTTTAATATTTTATCTAAAATCAACATGAGCGTCGTTGGTATATGTTCCCCTCATTAACTCGAAATTTCTAAAAGTTTCCTTCACTATTTCAGACAAAAAAGGAAAAAAATTCCTAGATCATCGTCGATTTAAATTCATCAAAGGCAAGAAAGGGATAACGTCAGCATTGTAGTCAGCGGGTGTGGAATTCATATCGACCAGCTATCGCTGAGATTTCGAACCCGCACCGGTTTACCACATTGGAAGGCGAACCCCTGAGACACGACGGCTCATAAAATGTGAGATTTTGGGTTCATTTTGTTCACCATGCTTCTCAAATATTACGATGAATAAAAAATTAATGAAATTGATAATTACGGATATCTGCTAACTTTAAAATTCACAAATCACATGTAATAATAGTTCGAACAATAAACAGAGCATTATTTTTTATTCAGAATACAGAAAAATTGCGATGGATAACATTGCAAATGAGCTGCATTAAGTAAATAAATCTGAATCAGCGAATACGAAAGTGGAAGTCATGAGAAACACCAGTAATTGATTGAAACCAGGCTGATTGATCTATTCTGCTACGCTGATTCAGCTTTTGTCTATTGACAGTCCCTGGCTAAATTATTGGATGCATTATAAATTTCTATGTAAAATCCTAATTATCAGTATATACTACCCAGCTTTAATGTTTTTACGCTACTGAAACCGGTTTGCACTGTTCGTGTATCAAGGGGCCAACATTGTCATGCAATACGCTAAAAATAAATACAAATAGGAAGTATTTAAAAAAAATCTCCCGAATAAAAACCCATTTCATATATGTTTAGATATAAACTTACTTATCCTCCACGTGCCTTTGGGCACTTAAGGCCTTTAGCATATCCCTCCAACGCCACCTGTCTCTAGCAATAGATCTTGCTTCCTCCCAGCAAGATATTCTACATTCTTTTAATTCGCCCAAAAACATGCGCTGGGTGGTAAGTCTGGGTCTTCCTCTTGTTCTTTTACCATCAGGCACAACAGATGTAATTTTTTCTTTGGGCATTCCCAGGATATGTCCGAGCCAGCACCATCAACGTTTTTTAATTTCATATTCTGTTGTTTTTATTTTAGTTTTCTTTAATAGATTTTGACTTGATGCTTTGTAAGGCCAGAAAATTTTAAAAATAAATCTTAAACATTTGTTTTGAAAGGTTTCTAATTTTTGTATTTCGATCATAGTCTGTTTCCAGGTTTCTGCACCATATAATAGTACTGCTCTAACAATAGCTTTGTAAACAACTATTTTTGTCTTTATTTCAATATTTGACTCTCTCCAAAATTTATGTAATCCCTTAAAACATGTTCTTGCTTTGATTATTCTCTGTCTAATATCTTCACTACTTCCACCTTTTTTATCTACAATAGAACCTAAATAGCTAAATGACTCTATGTCATCTATTTCGTGATTTTCGATTTTAATTTTGTCATTTTTCTTTTGATTTATTCTCATTACTTTAGTTTTCTTCTTGTTCATGAATAAACCTACACTATTTGAATATTTGTTGAATTTGTCTGTTTTAAGTTGAAGGTCTGTACATTTGGATGAAATAAGTACGATGTCATCAGCAAAATCAAGGTCTTCTAAAGTAGTTGTGAAATTCCACCTTATTCCTCTTTTTTCATCTTTCAAGCTGTTTCGCATAATCCAGTCTATCACCAGTATAAATAAAAATCCCGATAAAACACATCCCTGTCTCACGCCAGTTTTTACTAAAAAGAATTCAGTTAATTCTCCATTTACTTCTATACATGCTTTGCTGTTATCATACATATCTTTGATTATGTTAATATATTTTTCTGGTATATTATAAAGTGATAAAATTTCCCATAATTTCTCTCTCTTAACTGAATCAAAGGTTTTACTGAAATCAAGACAGTTTAAATATAAAGAGGTGTTAAATTCTAAGCTTTGCTCAATGGTTTAGATAGAAAAGTATTAGATATAATATTATAAACTCGTGCAAAACATGTCATTATTAAAAAACTTGAGTGCGTCTCATATTTTGATCTAATTATTATAATATACTAATATTATGTCTGATATAATAAATATTCTATATTTATATAATACATCGTCTCATTTATCCTCTCGTCGAATTTATATTACATATCGTCTAATTTAACCCATTGATAGACTAACGTAAACAAGTGCAAAACAGTCACATAAAAACAATAAAGCTGTATCACCTGAGTAATTAAGATTTTACATCGAATCTTAGAGTGCGTCTTTTAATTTGGCTTGTAATATCGACGACGATTTTATCGAATAAAATATATATAATATTTGATTTTTAATGCTGACTTTCATTTTTTATTAAGCTCTTCAACTGTTCAAAAATCTTTCTTTTTAATATTTTTTTATGAATGTCAAAATAAAATAAAAAAAGAACAGACATATTCTGATGTTCATTCCTATCCTGGTTCTGTTTTTTTTCCAGATTTGAGAGATTTGTATGAGCTGCTGATCCGGAATGAGGCGGCAGTGGGTGGTGCACCTGTTTCGGCCTATAACCACCAGGCAGGAGCCCCTCCCTCCGACTCAGATTCGGACGCAGGGCAGATCCTCTTTGGCACGACGAAGCTCCGGCCGATTCTTCCTCCAACTGAAGACTTAAATAAATAACATTCTAGTCACGTCACTATGAAAAAAAATTTAAAAAAGAAGGAAAGGTCGCTTTCCAGAAGTGTATGGGGGACAACTTGACTATTTATTCTTAATTCTATTTTTTAAAAAAAAAATTTTTATGAAAATTTCGAATAACTATGCGACAATTGGTGGAATATTATCGAATTTTATTCTTCTGGTTTATTCTTGCTCAACTAAATTAATATTTCCTTTTAAAAAGAAGATAAAGGTTTTGGATACCTATGCAACAATTGTTAGAACTTTACTGAATTTAGTTAACGAATTTTTTTTAAATCTTCATCTACTGAATTGATGTTTAAAACTGTAAGTTTTGAGCCCTTTAAAAAATGAACTTGAACATCCTATTCAACATATGAAGTATATGTTAAGCATACTATTTGTACGTTGAATGGGGAAAGTTTAAGAGAACAAAGATTTAGATCAGAAAATTTAGTCCATTGCAGTTTCCAATGTATGCAATTGGATTTATAATAATTAGCTACTTAATATTCATCATTTTTCTAAAATAAGGTTAGTGAATCTTATTTTTTTTCCAAATAAGTTCATCATGCAATTTAAGTTCTTCATTACTTTCAGACGGTAATAAGAATATGCTGCACGTCATTCTAAAACCATACAAATACATATTGAGAGCTTCGATTTTTTTTCATCTTAACTTTTCGAGCGTTCAATATACTTATATACACACACAAATATATGTAAATTAAATAAGTACGGACCAGTTTAATGATTGTTGAATAGAGTTGTCTTTCCCTTTTCATTCAATGACGCATATTTGGAAATTGAAATACGAGGCCATCTGAGCACTTCTCTTTATTTTAAACTCTCCTCGCCTCTATGATATGCGAAAGGATTTATTTATTTATTTTTGTGAGTTCAAAAAGCTTGTGTCATCAATGGCCGGAGTTTTTAATATAATATTCCAATGCCTCGGTGTATTATTTATTTTTTTTCCGAATATATTAGCTGTCTTCATCATATACCTTCTGCCAAATGTACAAAGCCGTAAAAAATATTTCAATATTGTAAAATAAAATTTTCAAATTACTACTTCATTGCTTATTCTTATTAAAAAAAAACACTGCTATTTATTTATAGGTTGTTCATTTGCTTATCGATGCTTATGCATTGTCATTTTTAAAATTTCTCGTCATGAGCAATATTTTTTTTTTCTTGATTAAAAAAGTGATTTCTTGTGCAATGAATAGATGGAGTTTTTAATTCAAGAATTCCTCGCCAAAAATCTCGACCTCGAATTATTTATTTTCTTTTTGGAACGTATGGAATATTTTAGCTACCTTATTATATTTTGTGAGAAACGTATGGAAAAAAAACCCGCCAGAAAGGCTATACCATCATTGTAACATAAAATCTTCAAGTCATTGTTTAAATGAGTATGATCCTTTTTTCATAAACAAAAGCTTTTAATAAGGTTTAAACAAGGCTATCGACCCCTGGTGCAAAAAGGTTTATTTTTTTTCACTTATCTTTCTAACATAATTGATTTTTAATAAGATCTTGCTAGTATTTTCACTTTTCTACGTGTGTCATTGAAACTGAATTGTAATAAATTCTGGAAAAAGTTTGTCTCCGAAAAACCTTTTGCCAGGGTTTTCAGTGCATGATTGGCAAACTCTATGTTAAATAATAAAGGATACTCTTATCATATTTAAGCTTCGTTTCAGGAAATATTGAAGGATACATCTTTTTTAAAAAAAAAAACTCGATAATGCTCTTCTTGTAGAGCAAAGTTGTCTCGTCAATGTAGAAGCCATTTTGTGTTGCATGCTAAGACATCACTTCAATCCACTGATTATTAATTCTTTTTTTAAATTATTATAAATTTCTTAAATTCTGTGTGCTTGTTTTAAAAATTCAACACGGCACTTGACAACTAAATTTAGGTAGATTTGCTTATTTTGCATTCTATTTTTCTGCGAAATATTTTTCAAATGGCAAATGATAATCATGTTAAAGCTGTATTGATGGTGAAATTAAAATTGACGTTGTAAACACTGTTTTGTATAAAATGCAATATGATAATGTACCTTTTATTGGAGCATTTATGTAGATACATTTTGCACTTGATAAAAATTCACTCTAAAAAGTTGTATTTCATTGCATATAAATTCAAATAAAAGAGTAGACAGTGGCCTTTTCTATTTTATGTCATACATGAGTTCTATTTTATTAAGTTTTGAAATAATTACTTTTTTAAACAATACTTTGAATAAGTATCGCATTAAACATACTAATTTTAAGAACATAGGTTTGTATTTGATCGAGATTTACTGATTTGCACCCGAGTAGTGGATATCCATCGTAGAACAGCCGATCCAATTTTGGGCGTACGACTACTCATGTTCAATACTTTAGCCTTGCAATTTTGAACCTAATCCAGAAGACAAGGGAACTCCTGGATCAAGTAATGAGAGAAATCGGTCTTCGTGGAGGACTTTTTGATGGAACTAACCCGCATTTGCGTTATATAGAAAGGAAGACCACGAGAACCGGTTAGCCTGATGGCAAAGGAACTCTAACCCAAGATCCGTCTACCACTGACAATATTTCACGTGTGGTCGGTGCAGTCGAATTCGTATCGACTGGGATTCGAACCCGGTTCTCCTCATAGGAAGTCGAACGCTCCTTCCCCTCAGCCATCGCGGATTCGAGGATTTGACATGTGACTAAACATGCTTGACAAAAATTCTAATATTTACAGTCGAACCCCGATTAAACGAATTCATAGGAACTGAATATATCATTCGCTAAACGAAGATAATTCGTAATATCGAGAGCAAAATAAATAAAAAAATTGACTATCCTTATGAAAAATCCGGAGACATCACTAATAAGCAAATACACAAAATGAATAGAAATCTCTTTCAGTTTTTATTCAGGAACTTAAAATACAACGAATGATGCATTCATTTGAAACGTTAAAGCATTTCGTGATTAAGGTTTGCTTATTTCTTACTTTAATAAAAGTTCTTTTTTCGACGTCGTCATGAAGAGAGGAAATTGACATCTTGGCTGCATTAGGTAAGTTTTCACTGTGCCTTGCAAAGCATCAGAAAAAAGTAACAGTTTTCACTGAAGATTCATTATCATCGACTTCTGTGTCGATATTCATTGTGTTTCCTATAAATCTACTTCAATAACTTCTCTATTATATAGGTCAGGATAATGCGTCATTCATGGATGACTTTGGCCGTCTATTTTTAATTATCATAATATTTCTAAGGAACTAGACGATTTAAACAGTTAAAAGCCGTCTCATTTCTGAACTGGTTTCACATATAAAATGTCGCTTTTAATGAGAATTCTATTTTTTTTTCTCTCGGTAACCATCATAACAAATGTTTTTAAATGTCTATCGTCCGCTGTGACTTGATAATTTTAAGGTCTCACATCGGACTTGAACTAAAGGTTAATAAATGTTGTGCAGGGTTATTTAATTCATATGAAAAAAACGTGATTTTAATTCCATTTATTCTTAGTTTGAATAATTAAATACAACTTACAAAAAATGAAATTAAAAGCTATACAAGCTCAAAAATTCAAACCGAAAATCTGAATAGAAACTCAAATCGATTTTTTTAAATTAATTTATTTAATTTTTACCTGGTAGTAAATTTGTTTAAAGTATCAAATTCACCTTTTAGAAAAATTTTAAGTAACACTTGTGCACATAAATGTTCAAAAATTCAAATCACAAAAATTTTTGATTTGATAAATAATCCCTTTACAAATGAGTTAAAGAAAGGAGAAGGAAATGATGGTCACTTACGGGCTCAGAGGAAAACGTAGGGCTGCCAACTACTCAACAAATTGTTTTATTCAGTGGTAGACAATACCAAACAATTTGGGTATTTTTTGTTGGACTATCATAAATCCGTCCGAATTCCTACAATGGAATGGTTCATAATCGGTCCAATATTTGATTTCTAAGATACTATAATAGAAATTCGTAATGGATCAACATGAACAAACCATCAAAACAAGTTGCTATTCATATGTTGGATCAGCATTAACCACTCCGAATTCCAACATAGAGGTGATGGTTACTTGTGTTAGTTACCATCAAAAAATATAATGGTTCATAATAGAATTATTGATAGTTACCATCAAGATTATGTTTGTTCAACAATGGAAAACCATCACAAATTTTGACTTGGGATTGTAGCTTATATAAATATTAACACTAATTAAAATAATTCTAAAAAGAGGAAATACTTGGTTTTGGTCATGTCAAAAATTATAATAATAATAAATAAATAAATAAAGGCGCATTATTTGTTAACATTTTAGGTTGGTGTTCAAATGCTGCAAAATTTTGAAACTTGAGTTCTTTTTTTTTATATATATATATATTTCATTTTCAGTCATAAGGATACATGACTGCAAAAAATTTTAATTTTACTGATTAGTTTTTCCTTTACAATAAAAAATGGCCATCTATATAAACGATTTAATCACTCAACGATCACTAATTTTAATTAATAAACGATTTAATCACTAATTTGAAATAATAACAAAACAAAAAAAAACAACGACGACGAATTATTCATTTTTAGAAACTGTAACAGTACTTAGCTTCATAACAATAATAATTCTCCAGTCAACAGTTTTTTCTAAACTGAATAACGCGGCATAAATAACTCATCTAATGAGTACATCAACATAATGTTACAGTACATAAAGTCTCCTACTGTTTTAATACGATTTTCGGTTGGTGGTGAGGGATTGTGGACATATCATCGACCATTGTTAAAGTATAAATGATATGAGAGTATAAAAACTGAGAAATTGAACAATAACTAAGCTATCTGAAATAAACAACCAACAGTTAGTTCAAGTGTATATTTTGCAGATAAACTAAAATTGACGTATTACTTAGCAATCACGTCTTTTTTGAGCCCTATACTCTCAAAATAACTGGCGGTCATTTTTCAATAAATACTGCACTGAGTCAACTATTATAAAAAAGCATACTTTTGTGGTCCAATTACATGGCTAATAGTTTTTCTTTATTGAAATATGTAGAATTTGATTAAGATTGGAAAATACTAGTCGATTTAAAATGTTTCGAAAATATCGAATGATTTCAGGTAAGAACAAAATTAATCAAGCAGGTGGGGTGGTTGTTTGAAAAAGGTGGTCATGCTGTGACCTCCCTTGTTGTGGTCAGACGGAACAAAAAGAAAGCGTTTATTTTCCTTAGAGAAGGGTGCGAAATAAACTTTTATTACAAATCATTCGTTTATAATTTTTACCTTAAAAAACGAAGATTTAAAGCAAAAATTAACAGCGACTTATTTCAACAGACAATAAGCAAGACGAAGTGCGTACTCGGATAGGTCCTGGTATCCCAGTCCATCCCTGCTCAGGTGAATCGGTTGTTCAGTCCAACAAATTACTAGTCCGTTTCTCGAATACCGGCGGTGGTCAATTTTTAAAAAAAAAATAATATAGAAGACGATAGGATTTCTCTTAAATACGATACGATATGTGACATCGAAAGTCAATATTCAAATATTAATTAATTAATTAAATGTAATTAATTAATTTTAGTTTTATATGAGAGAAATTTTTTTAATCATTTAGTAAAAAGTGACTAAATAAAATTTTTCCTTGTTGACCCTAAGTGGGTATTGACTTTCAAAAAAGAAATCATATTACTTGTTCTGATCACATCTAATTTACTGCTGTAACATATTTTAACAACTGCAATCAAATTTTCTCGGTATTATTGTTTTGTTATCTGTCAACTAATGATACTGAAATCTTAGAAACCTTTCAACATAAAACATTTTTTTTCCTCACTAAAAAAATTAGGAAAGGTATTACAAGAAATCATCGATGCTAATGAAAAAGAAAAAAATTATATTTCTTCCCTTCCTTTAGCTCTCTACATAAACTAGAGGAAATTATCCTTTTGAATATTCATGTTTATTCAAGTTCGTTCTAGAATGCAAGTCAATAAATTACCTGATTTCCTTTTAACGCATATGTCTTACCTAATTATTTTCAATTATGTATGAAAGAAAAATGAATAGAAATCTGCCATGTTAAAACTAATTAGTATTGTACCTGCAAGAAGGATAAAGGGAGACATATTAGAGCACCCATAAAAAAAGTATGTATTAATGAAACGTTAAAAGCAGCTTTAATTAGAGATTATAAAAAAAAATTATAGTCGGTATCGATTTGAAAAAGTCCTAAAAGTATATTTTAATGGATTTAAAAACGTTACCGGGGAAGACAATGTTGGAGAATGTCCACTTTCAGCGGTGAATGTGGACATATTTGCCTTGGAGAATGCATGCAATACGCTGGTGGTAAGAAATTAAGAGAATCTGCAGACGATTATCTCTAAAATGGCTGGACCGATGACATTTGACATACATTGATACAATACAAAGCAAATAACCATTCAAAAAATGTAATGTGCATGCATGATCGTGCTCGCTGGAGTCGGAAGATGCCTCGGGACAATTGTCACAGATAAACTGCGCCTTATTTCAAGTATGAAATCACACTGCAAGGCCTGTAACCCTATTAACCCTTTTGTTTATTCTGCAACCGCTGTTTCATACCTTCCGACTCCAACGAGTGTTATGCAGGATCATGCTTTTGTATTACAATTGTTGAATGATTATTTGTTTTGTAATGTATCCATGTATGTACAGTCCGCAAAAAAAAAAAAG
>NC_092206.1:2236715-2263234 GCF_043381705.1 Parasteatoda tepidariorum | reverse complement strand
GGCTTTGAGGTGCATAGCCTCACTCAACTCACCAGACAAGGTGCCAAAAAGACTCCTATGCCCCTATTTTACCTCCAGATTAACCCCACTCCCAATTCCGAGAAAATTTTCGAAATTACTGAACTTCTCGGAACTGAGGTTAAATTTGAGTACTATAGAGGCAGGAAAGGTCCCAAGCTGTGCTACCGCTGCCAGGGATTCAATCACTCCTCAGAAATGTGCCAGCTACCTATAATGTGCGCTAACTGTGGCGGGGAGCACGCCAGTAACTGGCGGCAATGCCCCAAATTTCCCGGTAAAGGGAAAAATAACTATTCTAAAACAAAAACTACCCAAAACAAGGGTAGAAACAATAAAAATTCCCCGGTTAAACAAACCTCTCAAAAACCGAGGAATTTTCCTGTTGCGCAAAGTGTAACCCCCAACATCAGCTATTCAGCTATGTTGAAGGGCATTAAGCCAACTTCCCACCCCCCTATTATTAAAAATTCCATCCCGAGTTCCAATATTAGTGAATTCTCTGAAATGTTCTGAGCACTCATGGAACTCGGTAGAGAGTTCGGAAACGACGAGTATTTATTGCAGGCCAACTCGGCCAACTCCTTCAATGCTAATCATACATATGCCGATAGAGCATATCTTACTTATATAAATTACTTAAAAATGAAAACGGCTACCGCCGTCCCCACCTCTAAACCTTAATGTCTAGTTCACTAACGATTTGTTAGTGGAATGCAGCAGGTCTACGAGCGAAATTCTATGAATTTCGAGATTACATATTAGATAATGACTTTGATATTATCCTAATACAAGAAACTCACTTCTCTAATAGAAGTGCCCCCCCCCCCCAAAAAAAAAACTTTTCTAGGTTATACCCACCCTTTAACCTTGGACATTGCGTTATTCAAAAATATCCCTTATAATTATCAGATGATCACTGATAATGCACTAAGTTCTGACCACTACCCCGTTATCTTAACATTAGACACAGTAACGCTCAATTTGAACACTCCGGGTTAGCTCAACACTGACTGGACGAAATTCACGAGCTTACTAAAAGATAAACCTCTTCCCTCAGCAGATTTCCATGCACTAACTAGAAGATGCTGAGAAGTCACTTAACATTTTAAGTAACATTATTAACGATACAAAAATAGAATCCTTTTCTCCTAAATTCAGGAATAGTCCCAAAAAACTACCATCTGATATTAAGGACAAAATCAAAAACTATCTACGTAAACTTTGGCAAAGAACTAAAGACCCCAATATTTTAAGAAATTTAAGTAGACTCCAAAACAAGATCAAATCGGATTTTAAAGAATTTCAAGAAGAATCCTGGACTGATTTTTGTAAAAGTTTAAATGACGATCACACTGCATTTTGGAAGACCCTTAAGACTAAACATCGGCCTTTTCAAAGGATGCCCCCCCCTCAATGCCGGTACTGTTTTTCTCCCTAATGAGAAAGCGGAAGCTATTGCGAACTCGCTCCATGATCAATTTAAACCGCATAACATTCCCGATAATGATAATACTATCATTTTCCAAAGTGTAGTGAATGACTACCTTGATTCTCCCTATGAAACAGAACTTGAACAAGTTACAGAAGTTCAAGATAATAGTTCTTGATAAAATTTCGAACCGCATAATCAAAAATCTCCCCCTTAATTTTATTCTTTTTATTACTTTCATCATTAATATCATGATGGAGCGGTCACATTTTCCAAATACTTGGAAGACCGCATTAGTAATATTTATTCCAAAATCTTGCAGAGGAATCGAGTTATCGACCGATATTCTTACTGCCCTGCATATCTAAATTTTACGAGTTTTGTCCTCCTAAAACGCATGAAGTGGTTTTGTACGGACAACAACATCCTTATCTCAGAGCATTTCAGTTTTCTTCCCAGACATAGTACGGTGCACCAATTGCTCAGGGTAACAGAATCAATTCATGATAGTTTTAGAAAAGGAGAAACCGTAGGAGGTGTCTTTTTGGTCGTGGCAAAAGCTTTCGACAGGGTTTATCACCCTGCCCTNTGCATTTACACTGTTTTAGAATTCTCATCGTTTTTACTATACTTATTGATTGTGTAATTGTACTCTATCCTACCTTTTAATATGTTTTTAAAACCGTGTGTCTGGCGCAGCTTGTCCTCTCTGGATCTTGCGCCATTAAAACTTACATTCAATTCTAATTTGGAGTTTCCACTCCCCGGCAAATCGTCAACGAATTCAGACCTTTTAAAATAAATCCCTGCGTATTATTACGAAAGCCACTTGGTATGTTCGAAATGATGTGATTCACTCCGATCTTAATATGCCCACAATTTTCTCTTTCGCTAAAAAATTAACCTATAATTTGATTTAACCCTTTCGCACCTCACGGGACATGTGCTGTCCCAGTCTGGTAAATTTTTGATATTGCGGCTGGGACAACATATGTCCCAGTTACTGAAAAATATCGAGGACAGAAAATAACGTCCACTTTGGTCTCCAAACCGATTTTAAGGCCGTCTCATCGTTCTGAGTCCATGAATTACTCACGTCAATCATTCCAAATCTAATCAAGCAAGCGACAACTTGCTCCGGACAGCGAATAAATATTTTCGAGTGGTAGTTTATTAACTGTGATTATTGCTTTAATAAATTCAATTTATTAGGTTTTCAACCACCACTATTTCTAAATTCGAACGCTCCTTCCTCTGATGAAGGGTCGAAATGAGTCAAAAGATAATTTACCCTGAAAACAACTTGAGAAAGCTCGCTTATATTAGTGAGCCTTCTGAAAACCCTGTAGAGGAGACCGGCGATGAAGTCGTGTCACCCAATCATAATGATTTGTTTGATGATGAAATTGAGCTCCAGAATTAAAATCCACCGTCATTTTCATGGTCCTATCCAACTAACATTGCACCACGAATGCCACTAGTTAGTTACATCTAGGGCCAACAAATTTCTCTGTTAGCAACGAAGCCAAGCCCTACCACACCCTCAAGAAATCCAGACTATAGATACTGTTGTTCCTCCAGTACTTTCAATTTTTTACCTTTCTTATTTTGTAACTGTTAATTTCGAAAAGTATTTATTAATAAATATGTTAATAAAAATGATAACACAAATGTACATGAAAATGTTAATAAAAAAAACGTGTCTAAAATAATCATCAAAATGTTAAGTAAAATGTCAATAAAAATGAGTTATTGACTCTAGAATTCCGGCCGGGACATACCCTGTCCCAGGATTTAGATGCTTTGGGCTTACGCGGGACATATGCTGTCCCATCAATGAAGCTTGTGAAATAATTGTTATTGATGGTGTGCTGTTATGGGGATGCTTATGCGTCTCCAAGACCTTCAACCTTTTAGGCATAAAAGCTATTTAATCTAATAATCGCTTGGAGGAGAAATAACTGATCCCGTCAATGGGGAGCACTCGGTCTAATTTTTCGCCGTATTGAAAGGGTTAAACACTCCCCCAAATTCCTAATGAAGCAATTCAAAATATCCCTGTCTATGATCCATCCAAGCCCTCCTCAGCCAAAAGTCGAACAAGGACAACTACATATAACCAATAAATCTTGCCGTTTATTAGTTTTCTGGTCAAGAAAAGGATTAAAAACTGAAAAGATTTTCAAAATGGATGAATTCTGAAAAAATAACATGTTTGAAAAATTGAAACAATTTTATTTTAATTGTAGACTTCCAGAAATCGTGGATCAGTCATATACGCATTGCATGTTAATAAAGAACTCGCAATGCATTTTAGATGCGCGAAAAAAAAATCATGTCATCTAGATTCAAAAATTAAATCTAATTATCAAGATATTACTTTCCTATTTAGTAAGCACCTATTTAGTAAGCAGCCAGTTTACCTTCAAAATTTATATTTTTAAATAGTAAATATGCAAAAAGTCGTATTACGATTTTTAATGAAATTGCCTGTTGACATGTCTTTTCGTCTCCTGGTGACATGTCTTCTAATGTAAAATTTTTTTTCTCCATCTAATTATGTTGATTCTGATTCACTTCGCTTCTATTTTATAGCCTATAAATGATATTAATTACATTGTTAGTGATAATTCATCAGATCCGATCTTAATGATTATTCCATTTAATTCAATCCATCTTCTGACTCTGAATCTTTTCTCTCCGATTATTATTTATCCACATCTGAGCATAATTCAAGTTTAGGGTCCGATTCAGATGGAGAATTAAGTAGTGAAATGAATTTAAAAGGTGAATTACGGAATCGGGCTATTGATTACAATGTGACAGGATTTCTTAATATCATGATTTACCTCGTGATGCCCGGACATTATCAACTCCTGTAGATGATGTTGATGTGAAAAAAATTGGTTATGGTGAATATTATCATTTTGGATTGTTGAAAGGGCTTCATAGAAAAAGTTCTGATGGCATTAAAACAGAGCACCATGATAGTTTAGGAAATATTAAACTTTCCATAAAAACAAATATTGATAGTGTTCAGCTATTTAGAAGTTCATCAAAACATTTTTGGCCCGTAACAAGTATTTTAAAAGAGTTCATTAATCTGAGTCCTTTTATTGTAGGCGTATATTGTGGTACATCAAAACCAGGATCTGTTCATGAGTATTTATCATCTATGATAGATGAAAATGGGATCTCTTTCGGAAGTATTTTTAGTGCAAAACAAATCTTATGTACTTGTTCTCATAGGACCATTTTTCTATGATCTTCCAGCTAAATCCTTGATTAAAGGCACGATAATGTCTCTCATAGTTGTGACAAATGTACACAGAGAGGTGAATGGAAAGGTCGTGTTGTTTTTCCTCTTTATGTTGAGTATTCTTTGCAAACAGATTTTTCATTGAGGTTACTTTTAGAACACCACAATATTTCTGATTCTCCTCTCCGTTAACTTCCAATTGATATCGTAAGACAATTTCTTTCAGATTATATGCATTCTGCGTGCTAGGGGGTAATGCTTTGTTAGCTATTACCAGACATGCCAACTTGCTCCGCTTTGTAAAATAGTATTTTCTAGTGGTAGCGAAATTTAAGTTACTCTTAGTTTAGTATTTTTCATTTTAAGTAATTTTTTCACCACTTAATATCAAATATTATAAGTATTATATAAAATACAACGTTTAAGCATCTATCTTCTGGTTGCTGTATGAAAAAGTAGGCGTAGCTATCTTTCTTCAAAGAATTTTACTATATAATTTGCTACCACTTTATTAAAGCTATTCAAGAAAGCGGAGCAGTTGGCATCCCTGTATTACATTGGAGTAAAAAAAGGGGAATAGCTCGTTTACCCCAGTCTTCCATTGATTCTATGTCTAAAGTCTTGATATCCTTAAGAGGTTGTATTCCTAATGAATTTAGAAGAAAGCCAAGATCAGATTATTCTACATTGGTCCTTTCGTTTTAAAATCTTTTCTTTCACCTCTTCACTATAAACATTTCTGGAAGCTTCATGTAGCAATTATTATTTTGTGCCGTGACAATGCTCTAACCTGAAGCAATTGATTATGCTCAGGATTTATTAATAGGATTTGTAGAAGATATTGGAGAGTTGTAAGGCGTTGTAATGCTTTTTTCATGCGTGTACAGTTTACTTTATCTAGCAGATGAGAAAACGGAACCCTGTACATTGACTAAAGCATCAAAATTGATGTTTTAATAGTTGCATAAAATTAGTGTTTTGTTTATCTTAAATTTGTTTTTAGCTTTTAATTTGTTACTGGTTATTTGGTGGTTTTGAATGAATGTAATATTTCATAGCATACAAGCAGTTACATTGTGAAAAACACAAATGTTCAATATAATGAACTAAAAGGCTTCATAAACTAAAAAATTTTTAAAATGAAAAATACCACAGTGTAATAATTAGCATATTTATCAAAAAATGGTAATAGGTGG
This sequence comes from Parasteatoda tepidariorum, assembly GCF_043381705.1. Taxonomy (NCBI): domain Eukaryota; kingdom Metazoa; phylum Arthropoda; class Arachnida; order Araneae; family Theridiidae; genus Parasteatoda; species Parasteatoda tepidariorum. The sequence goes on along the minus strand of NC_092206.1, from coordinate 2,257,329 downwards.
CTAATAAGCAATTGCCCTGTTACAAAACATAAATAATTACCAACAATTATGAAGTGAAAAAATAACATGTTTTAAAGTATACAAGAATCATTTTAAAATTTACGAATGCAATGACGTACCTCACTTGTGCAGGTGAATTTGGTCCCAATACAGGTGTCAATAAAAAACCATAACCATTATCGCTTAGGAGATGATAGTTTTTGTAAATGGGTTTTGTCTGTAGATCAAGACAGACAGCACTATTACTGAAAATTGTGCTGTCATGCACAGCTCCAGGCCACCTAGCCACAACATTTCTAATTAACAAGTCTGCATCGCAGATTGTCTGTACATTCAAAGAAAAAAAATCCTTACGACACCGGAATCTTTCAGCATCTTCTCCACCAGGAGAGAGAATCTTCACATGTGAACAATCAATTGCTCCTAGCACTCCAGGAAAGCCAGCTAAATGATAAAAATTTTGAAACACCTAATGGGGAATCTCCGGGGAGCGGCCCTTGAAAAACATCACAGAGAGGGACCAGCTCGAAAGGTATAGATCCTTGCCACCCCTGGGCAAATATGAACATGTGTTTATAAAAACATTTTTTCAAGTTTAAAACCTAAATAGCACTTTAGAAATTGTAGTTGGCGCAAAAGATCGTGATAAGGAAGTATCCCTATATTATCCATATATTGATGTAACAATATATTAGAACATATNATATATGTAGCTGATATTTTTTTAAAATATGCTTTTAAGGAATATATGTTCATACAAAAGGTACTTGCAAATGTGCGGTTGTTTAAAAATAGAGAAATTAATTTTTGCCCTTAGGTTTAGGTATTGAAATTTTTAAGTTTTATTAATCTCTTTTAATCTTCTTCCCTGACTTAACAGCCCTGAGTGTTCCCATCCCTCACCTCAGTTGCATATCAATGTTCTACGATCAGTCCCAAATAGTTTTCAACTTTAATCTATTTGAAAATCAAGGTAGAAACTAATGTACTCCCTTCTCCTATTACTCTCCACATGCTAATGGTGAAAGCATACGAATTGCTCCCATAGGTGGACAGTTGTGTTCCATGCCACCTGTAGCCCAGTTCAATTGCCAATAAACAAAAGTTAACCAAAATGCTCTTAAGTAACAAAGCTGTCTTTTAAAAACATGACATTTATCAAATTGAAATATTAGATTAAAAATATACAATTGATGATTATGATTGATTCATGATGATTATTAAAAATTATGTCTTAATCTTGCATATATTTAGTGTTCATATTTAAAACATGAGTTGTGGTACTATCCGGCTACTAAGGCGAGTACGACATTCTAAAAGAATGTACCCACTTTTCGAAAAAATTCTCTCACAAGGTACTGAAATAGCTAATACACGGTTCTTGCGCACCGATTTAGCGAGATGAGGGTACAAAGTCTATTTTCTTCTTTTCTTTCCACCACCGTAAAGGATTTTGTTACCGTGGCAGAATCGTGTCATCTAAGTATCCTTGAAATTCAACAATTGCCCGTGATTGTATTGTACCTCGTGGCTGGGCAGCGGCCACTTTCTTATCAAAGTCACCCCATATCGATAATTTTTCGGATGCTGTTGTGGTGGGAATTTTATCGAAATTTGCTTTCTGCTTCCAACATTGTCGTGATTTATTTCACTCATTAGCATTTGTAGAACAGTTCTTTTAGCCAAACTGATTGACTACTCGTCTGAAAATGACCAACATTTAAACCTTGGATCTAAAATAGTGGCTACTGAATTAATTTTATTTTTTTTCAATATTTCTGTTTCGTTCTTTCCGTCCCTTTATCAGGGCCTCCAAAACTGCCCGACAATTTCCACTCATGACATTTAACAAGCGTTTTTCACAAACGCTAATCGAAGCTTTAGTTGCGATGATAATTTGACTAGCGGTAAAATAATTTTCACCACTCATTTCATTTGTGACGTCAACAAAGGGTTTTAGAATTTTGCACATTTCTTTTAGGACTCCCCATTCATCAAGACTGACAGTTTTTTTTATTTAAAAGAGCAATAGAAGTTTTCACTTGATCTCGGAACTCTGTTAATCGCTCAAACATGTATTAGGTAGACTTCCAATGAATGGATATGTCTTGAAGTAACTTTTTTGGCTGGTTTGAGCCAGCCGAACTTTGACAATTTAGTAAGCGTTTACTGGTGGTAGTACTTCTTTTAAACTGGGACACAATCTTTTACATTAATCCTGCTATTCTTTTATAATCTCTAACGAGTCCTGAACAATCAGGTTTAGGGTGTGGGCATAGCACCCAATTCTTTCTTGAGACATTTTTTCAACCGCTAGTTTCATATTTAATGCATTATCTGAAACAATGCAATTTCTTTTACTCTTTANCCATCGCCAACTCCACCTGCAATCGCCACGTTTACAATCTACGGTATGTTTTGTCAATACGCGTACCGATTACATGGTAATTCAAAAGAAAACGCAATTAACTTTGTTTAAAAAATACTCAAAATGATACATATATGCATAATAAATTTGAGAAGTAGTCACAAATTTTTTTATCTGTTTACTAGTTATATTATTTCAACTAAACTATCATCATTCCTGAATAATTAAATATTTAAGGTTATCAAACAATTTGTTTTTACAATGGTAGAACAAATCAAATGCATCTAAACAGCGATATTCAATTAAAAAAGTATTTAAAATTTTTGATTTTGTATATTTAATATTTTATATTACATTATTATAACATATAATATTTTAAATAAACTATCATTATCGCTCAACATGTTTCAAAATTACCAGAATGTATTTTTATGCAGATCTGAAACGATTTTTTTTAAGCCAAATTTATTTACTGCATTTAATTTAAGTCAACAAGTTTTATTGCTTACAATTAAAATGCATATTAAAAAAAGATAAATAATATTTTCAGTAAGGAAACAATTTAGCAACATTATTGAAAGTATTATAAAAATTTAAAAAAGAAAAACTTAGAATTATTTTGCTTTAGAATTTTTTTTTTCATTTTAATATTAATGAATCTTCTTAATGTTAGGTTAAAAAAAATTTTCTTTAATTTTTCTTGATGTATTAAAAAAGTCCCAAGAGAGCTCAAAATATTCTTAAGTAACTAAGCTGTCTTTTAAAAACATGACATTTATCAAATTGAAATATTAGATTGTTGTTGTTGTCGTGTCTATGCTAGTGTAGTGCAAAGATTAGAGTTCTCCAAAAGTCTTGATAACAAGGTTTGCAAGTTCTGGAGCCCGATGGCCATGAAGAATTTCGATGGGAGGTGCTCCAAAAAAATATTAGATTAAAAATATGAATTAAAAAAACAATGAAACTAAAATTGATGATGATGATTGATTCATGATGATTATAAAAAATTATGTCTTAATCTTGCATATATTTAGTGTTCATATTTAAAACATGACTTGTTGTACTATCCGGCTACTAAGGCGAGGTCGACATTCTAAAAGAATGTACCCACTTTTCGAAAAACTTCTCTCACAAGGTACTGAAGTAGCTAATACACGGTTCTTGCGCACCGATTTAGCGAGATGAGGGTACAAAGTCTTTTTTTTTTCTTTCTTTTCTGGGCAGCGGCCACTTTCTTATCAAAGTCACTCCATATCGATAATTCTTCGGATGCTGTTGTGGTGGGAATTTTATCGAAATTTGCTTTCTGCTTCCAACATTGTCGTGATTTATTTCACTCATTAGCATTTGTAGAACAGTTCTTTTAGCCAAACTGATTGACTGCTCGTCTGAAAATGGCTACTGAATTAATTTTTTTTTTCAATGTTTCTGTTTCGTTCTTTCCGTCCCTTTATCAGAGCCTCCAAAACTGCCCAACAATTTCCACTCATGACATTTAACGAGCGTTTTTCACAAACGCTAATCAGACCCTTAGTTACGATGATAATTTGACTAGCGGTAAAATAATTTTCACCACTCATTTCATTTGTGACGTCAACAAAGGGTTTTAGAATTTTGCACATTTATTTTAGGACTCCCCATTCATCTAAACTGACAGTTTTTTTTTTTATTTAAAAGAGCAATAGAAGTTTTCACTTCATTTCGGAACTCTGTTAATCGCTCAAACATGTATTAGGTAGACTTCCAATGAATGGATATGTCTTGAAGTAACTTTTTTGGCTGGTTTGAGCCAGCCGAACTTTGACAATTTAGTAAGCGTTTACTGGCTATAGTATTTCTTTTAAACTGGGACACAATCTTTTACATTTATCCTGCTATTCTTTTATAATCTCTAACGAGTCCTGAACAATCAGGTTTAGGGTGTGGGCATAGCACCCAATTCTTTCTTGAGACATTTTTTCAACCGCTAGTTTCATATTTAATGCATTATCTGAAACAATGCAATTTCTTTTACTCTTTATACCCCATTCTTCAATTATTCTCTCCATTTCTTGCGACTAATTTTTCCCACCATTCTTGTAAATTCCAGCAAAATTGATGTCTTCCTGAATTCATCATCGAAGAAGTAAGCAGTTATGCTTAAATACGATTCTCATATCGATGATGTCCAATAATCCGTAGTTAGGCAAATTGTTCAACGTTTGTCATCACCTGTTTTATTTCATGTACACATTGCTCGTACTTCTTTGGCGGTAAACAACCGGAAAGTGTTTTACTGCTCGGTAGCTGATAAGAAGGATTCAGTGCTCTCACAATTTTTTAAAAACCTTAATTCTCAACCACGCTAAATGGTTAAAAATCAGTAATGAACAGGTCCATTAAGACGTCATCAATTTTCGGCCTTTCATCTTAACACATCTTTTTTGGCACAAACTGAAAATTTTTGCTTTGCTGGAGTTTCGTTTTTTTTCTTCGTTGGTGATTTTGATTGCCATGTTATTTACTTCAACGTCGTTTATTTCATTAGATGAGGATTCTTCTTGCCTTTCTATACTCCATTGTAGTACTGTTGGATGAGTTCGAATCAGATGGTTTTTTTTTTTTTTTTTTTTTTTCAAATTAGCTGTTGAAGTTTTAAAGGAAAATGCTCCTTTGCAATAAACTCATCACTTGCAGTGAAATGTGACCAAATCTCACTGGACTTTTTCACGGAGCTCATGAATGAATAAAGAAGTTTTTTTTTTAAATAGAAACACTCTGAATTAACTATTAAACTTTCGAATATTTAACAAATAATAAATAACAAACAAAAATGTAAATAAAAAGTAAAACTAATGCGGCGTAACTTAAAATATAACAAACAACGCGATACAGAATTTAAAAATTAGTTCTCAAATCGATATTCAATCGACGAAGGAAAAGGATTTAAAACTAAAAGAGCCAAGAATTTAAACTAGCCTTCACAACTTCTTTTTCTGTTTACTTGATAGATTATCTCAGTTTAACACCACCTTTTTTCAGGTAGTCAATCATACTAGTTGAAAAGGAACACAATGGTTGGTTGGTCTAAAAATGGGGTAGGAGGGGTAAGCAGTCTTAGGATTGTTTCAGTGTATTTGTGAGAAAATTTCCTTAAGGTTAATTTTTCATTATTTTTTTTCTTCTATTAGCTATAAATAGTTTAGAATCATCAAATCCGAGCCACTGTGATACACTGAAAATAATGGAGTGTATGTGTGGAGAACACCCATCTTTCACTACCATGTGAAAAAGGAGATATAATTTACCCCAATATCAAAATCCGAAGCATTTACGTGCAATACTAAATTTGCATCGGGGATAGGGTGCACAAACAGCGTAAAAGGGTTTTGCTGTTTTGAAATTCGTTTATGGCCTGTTTTGACCAGCTCATTATACGGTTACAGTGGTTTTTTGAGGTGATTTCATATGAATTTGATGCCCTGAATTCAAATATAGCATTAGTTTTTGCCTTGCAGCTTGAGTTTTCAAGATATAGCATTTTAATGAACTATACTTTGCACTATTTTAAATAAATTCCTTGAATTAAAATTACAAACTAAACACGGAATTTTTTTTCTAACAAAGAAAGATTAAAGTCATCAACTAAGCCAATTACTAATTGAACACTTCTGAAGCTTCTTTTATGTGACATTCTTCAATGTATTTTGGTACAATCCCGTTTTATAGACCAGCAGTTATCTGCTACCATAGGGATATCCCATCTCTCTTGGTAGCGGTTCACCATAATTTTAATATCCTGCTAAAATCTTTGCATTTGTCCAGAAAATTTCGGATAATTGCGACAAATAAAGTCCAGGCTTTTCTTTCGACGTTATTCATCAAATTTACCAAGGCAGGGTCGTAAGTAACTTCAGATGCAGGATAGGTGATTCTATCTATCGGAATTTTCTGGAGCTAACTGGACAGCAGACGGTTAATATGAAAGTTAAATTCTACATATTAACAATCTGCTGTCCAGTTAGTTACATTTGCCATAGCGTTAGTCTTCTTTTTATAACAATTGGATTAAAGTAATAGTATTCATTTATAAAATAACTAGGAGGCTGCGCCCCCTGCTCGCTAACGCTCCCCAACCCCCGAGAATTGCTACGCAATCCTATGTGGTTCACGCCATGAACCATGGTTCGCTGCGCTCGCTCGCCAATGAACACAATGTTTTAGCACAAAGACATAGTATATTATCATCAAAGACATAGTATTTTATCATCAAAGACATAGTATTGTACTTATGTAGAAGAATTCTANCTAGCGGTGAGGCTTTTAAACTGTTGGTAAAACAATCCAAATTTTTAAGGTTCAGTTTTTAACTGTCTACCATTTTAATAAATATTTTGCGTTAAAAACGAGCTATTCGGTAGCCCTGCTTTTAACACTTTCATGTCCGGTGACACCAACGAGTTGTCACGTGAAAACCAAACGTTAGCTGCCGGTGACAACACGTTGGTGCCATACGCAAGCAATACACTAACAGCCAGTGACAACACATTGCAAACCAAACGTTAGTGGTCGGTGACAACACATAGATGTCGCGTGTTGCAACCTGATATTCATGTGACATTTTGTCAAGGGACAATAGAGTACAGGGATGCCAACTACTCCGCTTTCTGGAATAGTTTTAACAAAGTGGTAGCAAATTATGTAGTAAAATTCGTTAAAGAAAGATAGTTACGCCTACTTTTTAATATAGTAACCAGTAGTTTGATGCTATAACGTTGCATTTTATATCATACTTATAATTTTTGATATTTAGTGGTGAAAAAATTACTTACAATGAAAAATACGAAACTAAAAGTAACTTAAATTTCGCTACCCCTAGAAAATACTATTTTACAAAGTGGAGCAAGTTACACGGAACCGGTTACATGGTAAACTTATCACTAAATATATGCGGACCGCATAGTGTTAAGTGAACAATTCGATTTCTTAATTGGAACCTAATTTGTAATCAATTACATAAATATGTATATGTTACATAGGGGGGGCATAAGAATATTAGAAAAACTTAGGTGGGGCATGGTACAAAAAAGGTTGGGAAACACTGGTTTAGAATAATCTAATCCGAGCCACTGTGATACACTGCAAATAATGGAGCTTATGTGTGGAGAACACTTGGAAACAACTTCCTCTTGATACTATAATAAAATTGAAAAATAGTATATTGCCTATAATTATAACTATATTATTTATTAGAATAAAATAAAGAGGCGGAAGACAGTAATGACCTCTAAGAAAATATTTGTACCCTTAAGCTGATTTGGGTGCAAAAAAATATTAAACTTTTAGTATTAAAATTAACCATGTTTCACTACCATGTGAAAAAGGAGATATAATCTCCCCCAATATCAAAACCCGAAGCATTTACTTGCAATACTAAATTTGCATCGGGGATAGGGTGTACAAACAGCGTAGCTTTTGCTAAAAGGGTTTTGCTGTTCTGAAATTCGTTTATGGCCTGTTTTGACCAGCTCATCATGCGGTTTCACTGGTCAACAGTGGTTTTTTGAGGTGATTTCATATGAATTTGATGCCCTGAATTCAAATATAGCATTTGTTTTTGCCTTGCAGCTCGAGTTTTCAAGATATAGCATTTTAGTGAACTAAACGTTGCACTATTTTAAATAAAATCCATGGATTAAACAAACAAACTAAACACGGAATTTTTATTCTAACAAAGGAGGATAAAAGTCATCAACTAAGCCAATTACTAAATGAACACTTCGGAAACTTCTTTTCTGTGACATTTTTCAATGTGTTTTGGCACAATCCCGTTTTAAAGACCAGCAGTGATCTGCCACCATTTGGATATCCCATCTCTCTTGGTAGCGGTTCACCATAATTTTAATATTCTGGTGAAATCTTTCCCCTTGTTCCTCTCTAGTGTCTTCTAAATTATCGGGAAAATGGTCTAAGTGGTTGCATAAATAGTGCACCTTAATGCTCATGTTACACCCTAGAGATCTGAAACTATTAAGCATCTCGTTTACTAGTTCAACATAGTTTTGAGCTTTGCGTTTGCCCAGAAAATTTCGGATAACTGCGACAAATGAAGTCCAGGCTTTTCTCTCAACCTTATTCATCAAATTTACCAAGGCAGGGTCTTTAATCAGTTGTTTTATTTGTGGACCATCAAATATTTCTGCTTTAATTTTTTCCGTACTCAACTGAGGCATTTTCTCTGTTTTATATGTGTTGTATCTAGGTTTGATTAACAAAAATATAATTAAGGAATCTAAAAATTTATTGCGTTGTGTTCGTTATTTTTTTACCATTAATTTAACGTCACCACTTTCAACATTTGATCCACTTTTAAGCAGGGATGAAGGGAAGCATTTAGATGGAGTTATTGAGTGTAGTAAAAATGAAAATCAATTAAAATAAAGAATGAAATTATTAAAATTAGAAACGCTTGCCCAAAAGGAAAATAAATTGTGCCCATAACTAATTAATAGAAATAATACAACCTTTAGTGATAAATCATATTAAAAGAAACTAAAAACATAACATTAAGACATACAAACATAACATTCCATCCCAATTAGGAGAAGAAAAAAAATTTTTTTTTTTTAAATTTTGCGTTTATTACTATCATTTATTTAAACTAATCCTAAACATAATGATCCGATGGTAAATTTTGAAGGTATGAATTTGAGAACTGAGTTGTTTAAAGGCAATTTGAAATTCACAGGGATATCTTCGGTTCTCTGAACCAGTCAAAATCTTTCAAAAGTTTCTCAATACAGACTTTCTGCAGCAAATCCAATTGGAGGAAAATTTTCGTTGTCACCTATGACATGTATTTTTCTTCTGTATGTGTCAGCATTAGGAATTTCTTTCAGGATCATCCAATCCGTGTACTCTATCTTTTACCGCTTCTCACAGGCTGTTTATGTTGTCTCAGCTGATCAGGTGTCACTCTTGTCTAAACATCACAGCATTAAGAATTGCTTATGAAGTTTCTGCCATCAAACATCTTTCGGTAATAAGAGCTTAATTGACCATTTGGCATTTTTCGATACATGATGGAACTTTGCAGAATCTCATCAATCGACAGGGAACGGCAAGGGGCCCTTTTGCTGCCCCAGGCTGTCATGTTTCTTCTTGCTTAGTAACCATCTGAGTATTTCTTGCCTAAGGAAACTCACGTGACTAATTTTTCTGAAGTCACATTTTTGTATTTTTTAACACACATGCTGGTGAGTCACTGATTTGAAAATAAACTATACACACTCGTGAACTGGCAGCACATGCTTTGAGCACAGTAAAAAAAAAGAACCCTACATTCAATCAATCAATTGAGCACAGTAAAATGTCCACAAGGCACATGTTTGTTTAGTACGCTGACAGTCTGTTCAGTTTAACAGTCTTTGCAGTTAATCATAAATCCAATAGCAACACTGCCTACAATTTATTCCTTTCACAACCCAATTCTCAACAAAACATAAAACATTGAAAAATTTTAAGTGACAAAAAAATTTTTAAATTACTCTCTTGCTAAGGATAAGAAGAAAAGAAACTTATAATTCATGTCAAAATTTATCATCATACATGTGAGTTTCACTCACAGCATTATCATAATTAGACAAATTATCCTTAAATATATTTACATCATTAATAAACAAAAAAAATTTCTAATTGTTTACAAAATTCAACACACTGATCAACCACAAATCTTCCATTCACCATTTATTTTGTTTTAAGTATTTTTTCTGAGCAAAACATATAATTTTTAACACTTAAAAAAATTTACTTCTCAACTCGATTTCAACACAACACATTTACATGATCACATTAAAATTTATCAAGGAAAAAACACAAGTACTCAACAATTCAGTACCATATCTTTTATTTAATTAATGCTATTACAGTTGCAGTCCTTTTTCTTGTAACATTTTTTAATAATAGGGAGATTTGATTTGGTCGGATTGATTTTGATCTTCCATGTAATACACCACTTCTCTACCGTATTTAGGTTGATCTGAAATTTTTGTAGGATTTTTTTTCTTTTGGTTTCATGGATTTAGATAATATTGCAGTGTCGTCTGCATAGAATGCTGTATTCATATTAGGATCTTCCCTGTTTATTGAGAAGTCTGTAGTATAGATAAAAAATAAAATAGATCCCGGAATCGAGCCTTGTGGCACGCCTGCATGGATTGTTCTATTAGTGGATATGATATCGTTTGTTTTGATGTTGAAGGTTCTATTTGAGAGATAGTTGTTGATCATATGAATTAAATCGTCTGGTATTTAATTGTTTATCATCTTTTGAATGAGGCCGACGTGCCGCACTTTATCAAAAGCCTTTGCTAAGTCTAACATGACCATTGAGGTTTTCTCTTTTTTATATATGCCTTGGCTTATAAATTCAAGAATTCGTTGTTTCGTGGTGGAAAGCTTGCTTCGAAATCCGAACTGTTCATTGGGTAGGAAGTCCAAAAAGGGGAGGAGTCTTGTAAGGCGTATTAAGTAATCTTTTGGGCCTATAATTTTCTGGATTTAAATGATTTTTTTCTGGTTTTGGGAATAAAGTAACAAGAGCATTTTTCAAGGAATTTGGAAAATAGCTATTTTGAATACAGGCATTTATAATATTGGTGACTTGTTTAACTTTATTTAGCGGGAGATTTTTTAGCATTGTGTTTGTAATGCAATCTTGCCCCGGGGCTTTCTTATTTTTTAGCTTTTTGATGATTTTCTTTATTTCATCTTCATCATCGCCGCCCCTTAAAGCCTTAGTATGAGTTTTACTAATTATTAGCATTCTGGTTCGTCAACTGATTTTTCATAAAATATTTCTTAGCAAAAATGGGGTATCGACAAAATATTGTACCATAAAATTTTCGAAAAGATACTCTCATTGTAACTTATTATGTATTTGTAACAAGCGTCGAGTTTACGGGAAGTTGACAACAACTTTTGAATTTCAGCGGTCATGACAAGAAATTCACATTTTCGTTGCCAATATTTTTCCCTTTCTTTTTTAAGGTCTCTTCACTGCGATTTACTTTAATTTAAAGCACTGAATCTTATTTTTGAAGTTTAAATCCTGATTTGAAGATTAAATCCTTTAACAGAATGAACTTTAAGATCGCATTCGGTTGTAATATACTATTCAAACAACTATTAAAGGAACATTTAAATACGGAGTTTTATTCAACCGATTCGATTCTACTGATTTTATCTTCTCAATAATACAAAACTATACATGAGAAACAACTAACAATTAATTGTTTTCAGTTAGTTCGGGTTTCAGATGTTTTAAATGCAAACCTTTCTTTTGTTATTAATTATCGTATTTTCATTTTAGATATAAAGTTTGGTTTGCTTTAATATTCTATAAATAATATGCCGGTAAACAATTATGTTTTAATTTTCAAATTATTACACTTGATTCCTGTCTATGTATCTAATTTTTAATTCCTCCTCAGTAAAAATTGGTTTTCATTGAAATCCAATTTTCAGAAATATCCTCCAGATATGTTGTTTAAAAAGTAATGAACCTACATGAATTGCATGCACCAGAATCGAGTGATGCAGAATACTTAACATTATTTAAACAATTACCTGAAATGACAGCATACATGCAACGACGGAATTCTGTAGCATCAAAATTATCAGTAACATTTTTATTATCTAAAATCCGGTTAGTAAAATAAGAAATAAATACGCCACAATTGCATCTTTCTGTTTTCTATGTAAAGGATAAGGTATAGGCCACTGGTTTTTTTTTTCAGTCAATAAAACATTGAGCTATGCCTTCCACAGACCTAAAACTTCTACATACCTATTTTCATTGCCTAAATCTAAGGGATCATAAGAATTAAATTTCCGCTCTCCCAATTTAACAACTAACAAAACCCAATCATGAAATAAATTTATGGGTATATATAAGAAATGGCTCCCCAGTAATTTATCACGATTAAAAACATTGGCAAGAAAACCCCCGCCCATAATAACTTCGGTATGCATACAACTGGCTGCTAATGAATTTTTACCTTGCAAAATCTTTGAATTAAAAGCATCAACAATACCGTCGTATAACCAATCCCTTACAAAAATTGATGAAGATTTTACTAGTGCCCCAACCTCTGCTTTAGGCAAAAACGGGTCTAAAGATTTAATTTCATAAAAACGCAGCGGTATTTCACGTACACACGTAACACTACTTCATTTGAGTTTAAAATACAATCCATTTTGGGCATGAAGTAGTCGGTTAGTTTCCTGCTAACGTCGTCCTTATTATCAATAAATACAGAATTTTCTTCTTCTAAATAATCTTGAGCTTCAGCTAATCTTTTGAGAAAATCATTACAATATTCAGTGGCTTTTCGTTTGGGCTCCCTAGAGGCATTAAATCGCTTAAAAACCAATTGTTTTGTCAAATGCTGATTTGAAGAAATATTTAATGTATGAGAAAAACTGTGCACGCGTTGAAGAGTCTGTTCTCCCTGCAAACCTTCACATAGAGAAATTATGGCATAATGGTGTTCTGAACTGCCTTATCTTGGACTAAGTTACCTAACTTGGCTAACAGAAAATTGTTTCCCTTTATCTTACTTTCCACGTTCGACGCTTTACATTGCTCTTTGAATAGTGAGTCTTTAATTTATTGTAAAAAAATTCGCTATACATATTTGTGTCAGCATCAGGATGCGGAAATTGACGGTGACACATACTCCAGAGAGGTTTTCTGTCCTTACTGCAATAATTGTCAACAAAATAATTTACAAATATAGACGCCTTTCCAATATATCTTCCTTTAAAATTGTCTGTCATTTGAATAAATCTATCAATTGATGGTTCCTGTAAAATTGCATTTAAACATGCATACTATATCTCTTGCCTCAAAACTGCATCAGAAACTGAAGAATTTAATTTTCCATTCCAAGCCCTGTGGATGTGCCACTTACATAAAATATGGTTTTCTTTATCTCCAAAAACTGCCTGAAATGCGGGGCCAGTAGTTTTGTCATCATCAGTCATAATATTGTTTACTTGTCCTGGATCCTGTCTTTAATGCTAGCGAAACAAATAGTCATCATATCCTTATCTAGTTTACTTATAATTAAATGAGCAACTGCATAACCCCACCCATATTCATCCTGAACTAATAAATTAAGTAAATAAAAATCTTGCTCATTAGTTTTATGTGTAGAATCAATACATAAAATTTTACCACCACATGCTATTAGCATCTCCTTTTGTTGAGCCGTCTGTATACCCACGACAAATGAATCCTCTGGTAAATAGATTTCCTGATTTGAAGGACGAAAAGCAATTTCTTGAAACTGAGGTTTATACAATAGTACAGAGTTATGCTACCACTGAACCAAATTGTGAACAGCAACTGCATCCTCTCTATGCAGCAGTGAAGAGGATTTGACAGTGTCATAATAATATTTTAAATTTTTGTTTGTAAGAAGAGACTCTTTAATAAAAATATTGTCTTCACCTCTAAGGTTCCTGTTACCCCTAACATTCTCAATAACTCTTGCTCTTTCCTGGGACACCTAGTTGAGCATTTGTTTTAACGTAATCTCGAAAAGTCTTTTTTAGTGGCTGGAACTTGATCACGCATTAACAGAAGAAAATATTATGTTTAGAAAAATACTGCACATTAATTTCACCTGTGATCTGGCCATACGACCTACATCTGTAGGTAAAACTCCTTTTATATTTTTACGACTAGTCTTTCTTTCATGAAATTTTATTTCCGTTCTGGAAAACTGACAAGAATAATTTGAATAAGAATTTTCAGTGAAGTTGCGTGCCATGATCCTTCTTAAAACTAGAATATGTTCTTTATGATTCTTCATCCATCCAAGTATTAAAACTTAACATGTCTTTATTCAACGTAGTTACACTCATACCTATATCATGTTCATCAATACTATACTTGGCAGCATGTGTAAGGAAACAAAACCTAGCAATGCAATTTTGAAATGGGCATTCTCCTGTTTCGTTATCTGGTACACTCAAATCTGTAGGAAGAGCAGAAGTGCAATGTTTACCATGATTACTAAAAGAAGATGAAGAATAGTAAGTCTTATTGCACACAGCACATACTTTTTGATATTCTGTCTTTGAAGCACCGTCACCACAAGAATGCCTACTTACGTCATTAGTGAATAAACATCTAGTGAAGAAATCTAAATAACTGAGATTATTATTTGAAACTGACCAAATGGGATACTTTAAAGAGGGAATAAGTATTATAAAAAAATGACAGATTTATGTAATCAATATAACTTAACCTACAACTAAGACTCGTTGCTTGGTATTACTTAAAATAAAAATTGGACTTGCAGAATGGTGAAACAATAATCTATAGCTAAAATCACCTGAATAAACTAGACTATAACTATTAAGAAGTAACAAGTTTGGATTTACCTGAATAGAATCCATGCAACCATTTTCTTTTAAACAAATGCAACCCTTACATTTACACCTATAAAATTTCAAAAAATAAATTATTTAAAAGCTAATGCTTGAAAAAAACTTATATCATCAATAATCAGCTCGAGCAACTAGCCAAACACCTCTTTGCCATAGAGACAGATACTTTTTTACTAAAATAGAAAAATAGCACATAAATAGAAAATCAACAGTTGATACAACGTGCATATTCTATAACCCAGTCTTCCCTAAGATATAGGTTTGAGTACAGTTTACATCTGCGATTACATCTCAACCAATCATTTTAAAGATATGAGAAATTTAATATAGACATTAATTCAAAGCAAAAACCCCTAGGGAATGAGGAAATCTGAAAACAAAACACTCTCTAATGATTAGCTAGGTCAATAAAAGCCAAGAGTTAGAGAGGGAACAATTAAATATGAAGAAAGCAATCGAACAGAAATACAAAACAGCACTTCTATATTCTAAGGTAGACTAAAAAGAAAAGTTTTTTTAAAAAATTACTCTTATTATAGCTGAAAAACTTCTGTATCACAGTCTCTTATGGTAAAAGTCGAAAAATAATAATATTAACTAAAAAAATTGTACCTCCACAACTTACATCCTCTTCTTTGTTAACAGTACTATAACTATCATTAGAGAAGTCACAACTATAACGAAACAAGTGTAATAAAAGATATGAGTAATCTTATAACATAAATGAAGCTAAGAGTTATAAAATCAAAACAAACTAGAATGAATAGAAATTCCCTTACCTGCTACTTTCTACCACTATTTTTAAACCTTCTCTTTCCTCAACCATAGTATCATTCACTGCCCTTCTACATCAAGAAATTAATATATATATTTACACACTATACAATGATTAAAAAAAACTAGAAGTGAAATAAAATCTGAACACAAAATAACGAGTAGATAAAAAGAAAAAAAACTTACCGATTAACTAAGCACTTAGACTTCAAACTCCCATTTCTCTTACGATCTCTCCCTTTTACAGTTGACTGCCACACTTTCTGAACTAAATACAAAAATAACGCAAATAAGAAATCAATAATTGACACATATAGTATAACCAGCAAATAACTCAAAAGATTTTGAACCACATTTTCACATATTGTAAGAGTAAAAAATAATAACAATAACCCAGAAATTATATCTCCACAACTTATCAACAGCAGTAAAATTAGCACCTTTTAGAAATTTTACAATTTTAAAGAAACAGATAAATATATCTCATAAAACTTTAAAAAAAAAGTAAGTTCTGAGTTATAAAATAGAAACAAAACGAGTAGGATGGAAAGAAATTCACTTACCAACCAGTTGCTACATTCAACGTTATGTCTTCTTCAAGTACAGCATCATTGACTGCTTTTCTACATCCACAATACAATAAAAAATTGATGATGAAAATTTTTTGATGAGATATTGAATTTTTTTTTTTTAGTTTCAGCCATAATTCTAGCTTTAAGGATGGAATAATAGGAAGGGTGGTGGATACTGAGTTGGACAAATTGCATATTAAAAAAATATCTTCTTCAATTCTTCACCGGTTCCCAGAACCGGGATTCAAAATGTCCATTCGAGGAGTCAAATTGTCTATGTGTCAAAGTTTCATGTCAGACCTTCTGCAGCAGGTCTCACGTGTTTTACATTTCCGTGTGTGTGTGTCAGGATGATTCTTGATGTGTGTAAGCGTGTCCTGCTCTGTTCCATGTAGCAACCTTCCTTTGTAATTAAGAGATCGCCCTCCCATGGGTGCTCAACAGACAGGTTACAAGGAGCATTTCGGAATTTACGCTGCTTTGCAATAGGTAGGCTTTGGACGTTCCATTTTTGACCACTGGAACTCAGGCTGTAGTGAATTTCCTGGAAAGACTATCTCATGGGAATCATTGGCTTTCAGAAACATCAGTTCATCTGTTCATTAAACTTTTATCTCGAACAAGATCTCAAAAATTTTTTTAAGATATCAGAGACAACATTCCGCAAGACAGTAGGTCTCTTTTCAGCATCAACATCACCCCACAGGAACAGCAAAGGGCCCTTTTGCTTGGCCCTTCAGGGGTGCTTGTGGGCCCCAAAAAATCCCCTGAAACTTTTACGGACTTACTACCGACATTTTGGAGTTTCGAGAAGGGGGGGGGGAGAAATGAAAAATTACAATTATGAAGTATTGAATGACCTAATTATAAAAGTTCAATAAATCACTTTTTTTGCAAAATTAATAACCATAAATTTTCAAACATATAAACTACTACATTTTATGTAAATATTTTAAATTACCTGAATTATTTCTTTAAAAAAAAATATCTAATTTCTGCTGTTTTTTTTTAATTTCTGATGTTTGTGTGCTTGTCTTTCTTTTGTGGTGAACTTCATAATTGCAGGAAGGTTGACTTTTANTACTACATTTTATGTAAATATTTTAAATTACCTGAATTAATTCTTTAAAAAAAATCTAATTTCTGCTGTTTTTATTTTTTATTTTCTGATGTTTGTGTGCTTGTCTTTCTTTTGTGGTGAACTTCATAATTGCAGGAAGGTTGACTTTTATTTTCCTCATTTACAGTTGAAGAAATTTCCTCGAGAACTGCACATGCAGAGGTAGAAGCAGTTTGCTTTTCTGCTAATGTAGCAGGTTTTTCAGAGACTTTTATAGGTGACTCATCTGAAATACATGTTTTTAAGTCCTCTTGATACGTTTACCAACTTCTGTTCATATTCAGTACGAGATCTTTGTGAATTGGATCAGTCATTGGATTTTTTGAGCCATATTTTTCACATGAGGTTTCTTTAGAAGCCATTAAATCATATTTAATAGTCTGCACTGCATCTAGGGAATCAATCTTAAGAGAGGTTCTATAGTCAGTGACAAGTGTATCCATTAAGTTGAATGCACTTTCCACTAATGGGCCATGGAAGCAGCTAAGGCAGGCTTTGACCAATTTAGCCAATGTAGGATACTTATAATCATTTGTGAAATCATCTTTTAAATTAAAAACTTTAGACCAATATTTATCAATTGTACACTTGACTTGATTTCCACTTTCATCAGATGTATTCATATTTTAATCTATTTGAAAATATAGGTAGAAACTACTGAACTCCCTTCTATTACTCTCCACATGCTAATGGTGAAAGCATACGAATTGCTCTCATAGATGGACAGTCGTGTTCTATGCCACCTGCAGCTCATTTCAATTGCCAATAAACAAAAGTTAACCAAACACATTAAATAATATCATTCACAGAGACACAAACTATATTATCAGGGAGATTTCTGTATCGTGAACTGTGGCACAATAATTGCCAAGTCTTGGCAATCTCCGGGGAGCGGCCCTTGAAAAACATCACAGAGAGGGACCAGCTCGAAAGGTATAGATCCTAGCCACCCCTGCACAAATATGAACATTTGTTAATAAAAAAAAAATTCAAGTTTAAAACCTAATTAGCACCTTAGCAATTGTAGTTGACGCAAAAGATCATGATAAGGAAGTATCCCTATATTATCCATATATTGATGTTACAATACAGGATCTTTATAATTAAAGTTCCACTTTAATTATAATTAATTTTATTATCAAATAGTTCAAAAATTCACCACCAGTGGTGAATTGGCGCTGTATGCAATAAAGTTAAACGAAATAACAGAGAAAACATCAGTTGCAAACACTTTAATTGTTGCTACAAAGCATGCTCAATGTGGCATCCGCCGTTTTCTGAAAGCAAATTAAATCGCAATATTGCATTCTCAACAGCACTTCTTAGCATATCTGGAGAAATGTTACGGACATGTCTGTGTATCGCATTCTTCAATTCCACTAAATTGGTTATGTTATCACCATAAACAATGGCTTTGAGATAACCCCACAACCAGAAGTCACAGGGGTTGAGGTCTGGTGATCGGGGTGGACAAGAAATAGGGAAGTTTCAGGCTACAATACGATCATTCGTGAAATGTTGCTGCAGTAACTGTTTTGACACACCTACCAATGTGAGGTGGAGCCCGTCCTGCATAAAGATCGTGGTGGCTAAAAAGCCCCGTTGCTGAAGTTCAGGTATCACGAAACATCTGAGCATCGATTCTAAGCGAGCAGCCGTCACAGTGCATGTCACGGATCCAGCTGCAGATGGCTCTTCAAAGAAAAAAAAGTCCAATTATGAAATTTGCTGTCATACCGCACCAAACGGTGACTTTAGGCGAATATAATGGAACATCGTGGATAACATGAGGGATTTCTTTGGCCCAAATCCTGCAGTTATGGCTGTTGACATCCCCATTTAAGTAAAAATGTGCCTTATCTTTCCACATAATGTTCCATGGCCATTTGATGTCCACCTCCATCTGTACCAGAAAACTCAAAGCAAATGTTTCTCTTAAAGCCGGATCTCTAGGTTGAAGTTGTTGAACAAGTTTGATTTTGTAAGGGTAGTACTGCAACACTTTCCGAACGATTTTGTACACCGTACTCAATGGTAAGTCGAGTCGACGTGCAACAGCACTTACGCTGCAGGTCCCCTGTCTGGTGTCCATTGCTGCTTCCTCTACTGCTAATGCAACAGCCTCCTTGGTTTCCACAGACACAGATTTTCGTCCACGCCCAAGTACAACAGATAACAAACCTGTGGCTTGAAATTTTGCCATCATTTGGTGTCATTGGACCTCGGCGTTTTCCTCTTACAGTGCGGAATTTTTGTAAAGCCCTCCGTTCATTGCTGTCGCATTCATAGTAACATTTCACGAGCAAAGCACGGTCTTGCATGGTAACAGACATTGTCGACTCAGAACACTGACAACTCAGACAAGGCGCCTTTATTTTATAACTGCAAAGTCACATGACGTGTAAAACAAATTTGCATATTTCACATTTGTTTAACACTATTGCATACAGCGCCATTCACCGCTGGTGGTGAATTTTTGAACTATTTTTTTTTTTACCGGGAACTAAAATCTCATGACCTCTTATAGACATTTACCAAGTTTGATGATATTTGGTCGGGTAGTTTTATTTTCATAGCCATTTCAAAGTGGAACTTTAATTATAAAGACCCTGTATATTAGAACATAGTTGTTTTGTTTTTCAATTAAATAATGACCTCTTATTTTAACTAAGAGAAATTACTATAAATTGGAAAATTTTACATATCTGAATGTCTTAATTTACAATATTATCTTGAATGTAAAATAAAAAATTTTAAAATGCATTTCTAAACAGGTGCTTAATTTCATAGATATTAATTGCTTTGTAGGTGTAAGCAAGTTCAATAAAATAAATTTCACTTACCTTTTCACATTCTTCTTTGGTCTTTGGCAAGGAAATAAATTCCTTGCGCAATGATGCATTGAATTGAATTGAATTGAATTGGATGTGGGGTTTAGTGGCACAAGGTCCATAAAAGGACATACTGCGCTAAACACACAGTTTTAAAAACAGATTAAGAGGTTAAGTACAGCACACCTATAAAATCAGATAAAATAGTGGAAATTCTAAAACAATGTTGTAAACTGTAATCTTCCATTTTGAAAAGAATCGAAAAACAATTAACAAATAGAAACAAAAAAGAACAGCAGAAATATAAAAAATACCGACGAAGTAAATAAACAAACACTCGCTTATTGCGCATGCGCTGTTTCTCTGACCTTTAATATCTCCAGGTTAAAGTTACTTAACTCTGGGTTAGAGTAACTCGCAGTTGCGTACACGGTGAAATGAAATTTTGGACTCTTAACGTACAGTTGCTCTCTTGAAACCTGTTTTGAACTCTGACCGAAGGTTGGGGTTA
>NC_092206.1:2231774-2236215 GCF_043381705.1 Parasteatoda tepidariorum | reverse complement strand
AAAGAACCAATATCTCCCAGTATCGATCAATGCTGTTCATTTAAGGTTACAATTTTTTTCAATGACATTCCTGAAAATAAAGAATTTTTTCCCCTCAACGAAATTAATTTTTGATCAGAGATGTATAACAATCATACGACGGCAAAGGTTTCATCTAGATCACGCGCTTAGCATTAAAATGGAAGAGCACAGCCTAAACAAGTCTAAAACATACACTATCTGGCCAACAATATGGATTTAGAGCGTCTTGAGGCACACAATATTATGATGTTGTTCCCCCTTTTGCATCGATGACAGCCTGAAAAGACTTTCCGCCAGTTTCTGAGTAGGAATTGACTTCCATCACAGCTGAAGTGAGTGCCTACAGTGAGCAATTTGGTTGGCTACCTGCGTTCTTATTCATCCCAAAGATGTTCTATGGGATTTAGAATGGGGCCCTGCGAAGGTTGGTCCAGTTTTTGAACACCCATTTCTTAAAATCACGTCTGTGCAAGCCTTGCTATGTGAATGGAAGAGAAATGGGCAGAAATATTGCCATAAGAGTTGGGAGTGCAGCATTGTCCACATACACAACTCAGAGTTCAAGTTTCCAACCACAAGAGCTAACAAACCCAGGCAAAACCATGAGAAACACCCCCTCACCATTATTCTTCCTCCATGATAACAACCAGGTAGTCTGTATACTTTCCTACAGATAGTATATATATTTTCATCAAAAATTACAATTAGTTTAAAAATCAAAAAAAGTTATTTTATTTTCCGAACATCCATTTTTAAAAGCTTGTTTGCTTAAAACAACAAGTCCAAAAAAGTTTTGCAATTGCATTATTAAACTATTTTGGTGTAGACGGGTATGTAGTGTTCCTTCATCCCTAATCTGACTCAAATAAATGAATTTTCCTGTGAGTCATAAGATTCATTTCGAAAGGTTCATTGTATGTGAAGCTTACCTAAACCATAAGATAACAAATCGACATTCCTTCCTTCTGTTTTCTTCAATGTAATCTTCTCCTGTACCTTGACGGCGGCCACACAGTAGGCCACCAATGCAAAAAGATGAAGTACCTGAAAAAGTTAAAAAAAATACATCGTGTCAACTTGAGTTGCCTTTGTTAAAAAAAAGTTTAAAAAATACATCGTGTCAACTTNGCTTACCTAAACCATAAGATAACAAATCGACATTCCTTCCTTCTGTTTTCTTCAATGTAATCTTCTCCTGTACCTTGACGGCGGCCACACAGTAGGCCACCAATGCAAAAAGATGAAGTACCTGAAAAAGTTTAAAAAAATACATCGTGTCAACTTGAGTTGCCTTTGTTAAAAAAAGTTTAAAAAATACATCGCGTCAACTTGAATTGCCTTTGTTAAAAAAAGTTTAAAAAATACATCGTGTCAACTTGAATTGCCTTTGTCAAAAAAGTTTAAAAAATACATCGTGTCAACTTGAGTTGCCTTTGTTAAAAAAGTTTAAAAAGTATAAAAAATACATCGTGTCAAATTGAGTTGCCTTAGTTCATCGATCGTAAAAATAAAAGCACACGTAATGAATTGATCTCACCGTCTACTATGATCTCACTTTTCTGAAAAACTCTTGACGAAACTATTTTAATCGGAGAGGTTTTTAATTATCAGTTGTTGTTGTTTTTTTTTTTAGAAAATTTATAATTTGAAATTATGTAAAGAAAAGACGGAAACTGAACAAATTTTATCTTCCGCATTATAAACAGTAACGAAACAAAAATTGTTGTTGGCACTCGAGTTAATAGATTTTTTTAAAAATTAGCTAACATCAGAGTTTGAAATTTTTACGAAGTTTAATGTCTCCTTTAAAAAATTTAATGTTTTCTAAGTGTATCGAGAAAAAAATACAGCAAGTTAAGCACAATTATGAAAATCTGATAATCCTTTATTTTATGGATGATCATGTAGGCTTAATTATAAATATATTTTGGAATGCCTATTTTTCAAAAATTAGATTTTGTTCATCATTTTATGGAATTCCAGTTTTCCGATCTTTCACATAAATTCTAAGAATTTCAGAAATACAAAAAATTTTCCTCCGCTCAAAATATGGCTTTTTTTCTTAAAGTCACTGTAACAGTTTAAAATACTCGTCATACCTAAACACGTTTGAAGAATAGCAATGAAAAAACACTTCAAAAATTAATTTCTAAATTGAAAAAAAAGAAGTCATTTTTCATTTTTTTACTATTTTTGTAACTTTTTATAGGGGTTACTTTTCTCTACATATTATAGAAAGCTATAAAGTAATTGCGTATTTCTATGTACGTATACTTACGTATACTTATATATTTGGTTACCAAGAGAATAAAAATTAATAAAATCTATGATGATATTTATTTGCAACCTATTTATTTTTCCCTTATTTAACGGTGTTTACCAGTCATATTTATTTATCAATCTATCTTAATTTTATTTTGTGCATTTTTGGTTGTTTGAAGTAAATTTATTGTTCCGTTATTCTATTATGAAGTAATCGTATGATTATGCAACATTTTAGGATGAAGCAACCATTCTATAATTATTAAAAGTTCTTTTATAATCACTATGTTATGTAGGCACTCAATTTATGCAAATTAGAATAATAAATACAAAATAATCATTTAGCATTGAAGAAGCAATACGAACGAGAATAATCTCTTTGGTGAATATTTTTTATGATAATTAAAAATATTATATAAATTTAAAAAAAAAGTTTTTGGATGCAGTGATGGTTAGAAAAAATTATTAATTTTGTACCGATTGAAATTTTAAAATAAACATATTTTAGAATTAAATTAAATTTTGTTTTTGCATCGTCAAGAAGCAAAATTAATTGCAGAGAATCGAAAAAATTTTATGGTACGTTACATCCATCGCGGAAAAATAAAAAGTGAAAGTAGGGTATCTGTAGATTTAAGTAGAACGAAATTTTTAAATAAAAATTAATAAAACTACTGGAAAAAATATACACAGGAAAGATAAAAGAAGCAAAATATGTGAGAAAAAAAAACAGACAATTATTCATCTCAGACTGCTGGAGATTTGGGAATAGAATAAAAGGAATTTCATAAAATGAACTCATCAATGAAAAATAAAAATGGTGAATGGCTGCTGTATTTAAAATGAAATGATTTAGATAAATTTGGCATAGAGTCCATATGCATGTCGGAGGAAGGAAATGTTTTTTTTTTTTTTTAAATAGTCGGATAATCAAGGGAAATCTCTAAAAACTCGAGGAAACGATTGAAATTTAAAGAAAGAAATCCGCTGTTTTTAACTTCCGTTTATCCAAAATCTTCCAAGTGTGAAATCCTTCATATTAGCACCCTTTAATAGGCCACTATATCTCCCAGTATCGATCANTCACTGTGGAGAATTAAGGGAAGAGAAATATTGTTATTTAATCAAGTCATGCATAATATTATTTTCGTTTTTTTTTTTGGTTTATTTAATTTTTTCACTCTGAATTGAGAAAAACTATTAGACATTCGTAAATAGTTACGTCATAAGTTATAATGGTTTTGTAGATTAAAAGATATAAATGAAAAGTTTTAATTTTCTCACGTAAAGCATTTTAATTTCAAAACTGTTAGTTTTTTTTTGTTTTGGTTTTTTTTTCTTACTTAGAAATTATTATATTTCACTAATGACTGCTTCAAATAAAACCCTCGCAACTTCGAAACTATTTGTTTCATGGATTTAACTTTGATTTTACTGGATTTAGTGTAAATGAAAATTTTATCGTTAACAATGCCTGATATGTTTATATTGCAATATTCTACGTTTAATTCGACTTAAGTCAAAAATTATACGCTTTAAGCGTAAAAATCTTAATAATTCTTTTAACAAATAATTTTACTGACTTTGTTTCGAACTAAATTTATTTAGCATGAAAAAATATGCTTTATTTCTTCAGATAGCAACATCAGCGATTGGGTATTATAGTGTGTAAAAATAGCATTTAGTATAAATAAAGCGCTTATAACCTTTAGTCCTATCATTTATTCTCATATCAATTTTCTTATATTAAATTAGGTCTTTTATTCAAATCAACACGAAAAAAACCCATAAAAAACCTTATTTGTTTAGCAATGCTAGGAATTTTAATAGGTATGGATTGTATAATAGATTAATAGGTCAAAATTTGTACGCCTTTTTACATTAAACGCTAATAATTATTAAACTATCATTACTAACGACTTTGGTGTGATTTCTTTAAATTTTCACTTTCTAATTAAAAATATTAATGCGTTCAATTCACGTTTTTTTGTTTTCGCATGAAAAAAAATTTTATGCTTGTGTATCTACTTATTATTTTTTCTTAATCTTCTTGAATTGTTTTACAATTTTTTAAGATTTAATAAAATTATAAGATGTCTTTGAATTTTTAAAGCATTTTAGAACGCTTATTTCTTCATTTTAAGCTTCTCAGAACACT
>NC_092206.1:2229285-2231481 GCF_043381705.1 Parasteatoda tepidariorum | reverse complement strand
AATTTAAAGAAACTCATCATTTCCCAATATAATTCGAAGTGTCGAAAGGGGGTGCCTCTTTATTTAATTTTCAAGAATAAACGGATATTTGACATTATCTCTCGATACGTATAAACTAGAAGGCCGTCACCCAATTATAATTTGGAAATGTAAAGCGTGTGGTATTTTTGATTCTCTATTAATATTTTCTCACAAAATTAGACTAATCGATAGTTTTTTTTTTTAATTAGAGTTGCCTGTTTTTATATTTTTGATCCTTGCTTTTATGCGATTCACGTTTAAAGAATATTTTCATCCAAATCGGTTTTCATCAGTTTAAACGGAAAGAAAATTAGATCATAAAAAAATAAAATTGAGAAACCGAAAAAAATTTTAGAAGTTCATCTGTCTCTGTGAATCTAATAGAGCTGCTTTTTCACGATCTACCTTTTTATTTATTTATTTATTTAATTTTTTTTTAATGGTATTGTGCTCTCTAACAATTTTGCATCATCAAAAGTTTCTTAATTACAAAAAAAATATCAAGAAAATACCAATTAAAAAGTTTAACCGAAAATCCAAAATGGTAATGAAATAGTTGTGTCACCTTACAAACCCCTCTTGTTCGGAAAAAAATCAGCATTAGGAAATATAATTTCGAAAATATGTGTTTAAAAACTATTTTATAAATGTATAATTTAATTTAATTTAATTTAGTTATTTAAATTCATATAAAAAAATTTATTTTTTCATTTTATTTGAAAACATAATTTCATTAATTTTACAATTTATTAAATTTTATTTAAATGCATATTTTAAAAAAATTTAAATTTTACTTGAATACATAATTTTATGAATTTTTATAATTTATTAAATTTTATTTGAATACATAGGAAAAATACGTATTTAAATGAAACTAAAAATATGCAAAATAGTAATTGAAAGCTTTTTAGTACTGAAACTAAACTTATAATGGAAAAGAAACTTTATGTTTGTCTGTACTGGCATAAGCTTGAAAGATTTATAAAAACTAGATAGATAATACGAATAATTTTATTATTACTCTATGTAAACTAATATATTCATTCCTTAAAATAATTTGGGAGTTGAATTTGCGGCATTATAGTTAGTTCCCTTTATGTTTATCCGAACTTTCTATGGAAATATTTTATATTTGTTAACTTTCTTAAAAATGATGCATGTGCTGTAAGAATCAAAAATCGAAGAAAAAGCCTTTAAATTCATTTGAGTTTGTTTTACTGAAAGAGGCTCACTATTACACAAAGCCGGTATTGAATGAATATAAATAATAAAAGCATACTTATCAAGGGAAAAAAAACAATAAGTAATCCGAGATGGAGTTTATAATCCAAATGCAAAGTAATCCACAGTTGTTGATATAATCCAAGTGTTGTTGCTTTACTTACCGAAAACTTCATCTTTGATAATTGATTGTTGCGTTGTGTTCTGGTTGTGAAAGTGTCTTTTTCACTTTATATACCCGACGATGGAGAAGTCACGTGCCAAACCACCCCCATCCCTCCACACCTGATTGGATAAATTGTTTCAGAAAAATGTCATTTTATTTTTCGGATTAAATTTAGGCACTTTCTTCAAAAAGTTTTAATTTTTTTCTCTTCCTTTTAAGTAGTTGTGGTGTGGGGCGACAGCGCTCACTGGCGCACCAAAGAACGGCCCCGTTATACTTCACTTCACTTCTCTCTCTCTTTAGAGCAAACGAGAGTTTCCCCGTTGTGTTGTTGAACGGAAGGTTAGATAATATCTCGTAATTAAAAAGCATTAAAACGCACCTTCTCTCATATTGAAATTTAGTATTTTTAGATTATGTCTATTTCCCCCTTCTTTCAATGCTTTCAAATAAACATTTTTTTTATAAAAATAGATCTGATTCCAATAAGGCATAATAATTTTTCAAAGTCGGGGGCTAGCAGTCCCTTTAAAGGAAACCCACAAGAAATTTTTAGGAAGGGATAACTTTTGTAGTCTGTAGAATAGACTTTTGGGAATATTTTTGATTGTTTGAAGGGTATTTTTTGACATCTTGAGGGGCATTTTTAAAACAAAATTTGGTGGGAGATTCACAAAGAAAGAGATTCATTTAAAAATAAAATTTATGCAATTTTTGGTATAGCATAGTCATGAAAACTACATACTTGTATACGTCCCATTAAATATGTATATATATATATATAATAA
>NC_092206.1:2220759-2227740 GCF_043381705.1 Parasteatoda tepidariorum | reverse complement strand
ACTGATTTAAAGAATCCCGAGCGAGCCATGGTTCACGGCGTGAACCACATAGGATTGCGTAGCAATTCTCGGGGGATGGCGAGCGTTAGCGAGAAGGGGGCGGAGCCTCCTAGTTTTAAGTAAATCATTAACTGTCTCAGTTTTCAAAGAGTTTCCGTATGCTGCAAATATTTATTGATAATACGAAAACATGATCAATTATAGAGCATAAACGTGAACATCTCAGTTCTGTGGAAAATATGGTTATTTGATGAGTCCGAATCTTCTCGCCAATTTTAAATATTCGATCACTAATGGCGAGGGGAAATTTCCCTCTCTGTTTTAAGTAAAGTAAAAAAATCAACAATAAAACATAAACATTATTAGTAACTGAATTTTTCAAGAAATTTTAATTTACAAGTTTAAAATTTATACGAAAGAAAGAAAGATCAATCCACACCAATATGTTTTTCCTTTTCTTTGGGCGGGGGGTGTCAGAATTTGGTCTCTTAAACGGTAATCCATGTCACTGTGGATCAGGTAAGGGGGAATTTTAAGTATAAAAGCCGGGTTTTAAAAAAATTGAGGTAAAATGTGCGAGCAAAGCAGGATTACGTACATTACAGGATACGTACATTAATTATGATAATACCATTATAGAAAATACGTAATTGAAAGAATAAATAAATTTTCAAATCGGTTGTGAAATTAGCTTAGTTTTTCAAACTATAGCATTACTGCATTTAATCCAGCCCACCTCAACCCCGGGAACGTGCTTGATCAGTGGCAATTATTTAAAATTTCAAAAGAAAGGAGGTTACAGTTTTGTTTACAAATATACAGAAATATTCATTTAAATATAGTTTAAACAAGAATTTTTTTATAACTATATATGACATAGAAAGTGACAATAAATGAATTTTGAAAAGTAAATTATTAAATAAAAGGTTAATGAAAAATAATTTTTTTTAAATTGTTGATTTCCCTAAGTTTAGATGGTAATGTTGCAGGTAAATAATATTAATTTAAGTTCTCCATTAAAATTCTGATTTCCAGGTATTAAATAATAAAAGAAAGTAATTAAAATGTTGCAATAATAAATAAGAAATTGAATAGAAAAATATATACAATATTTACAACATATAAGTAAGCATTCCTAAATATACATAAATTTTTTTTAATTTAAAATTTTAGAATAGTATCATTATCAGAAAGAAAATTCATAACTAATAATAATTTGGATTCAAGTGTATTGTTTGTTATGAAATGTTTTTGCAAGATTGGTAGATTAGTAGTAGGTAGTGTCTTGTGAAAAATACTTCATTTAAAGCAAGTAACACTTATTTTAGGTTTTAATGAAATTAATATATTATTCTATTTCATAACTACGGTCATATTTGATTCAACAAATACTTTTTGTTAAAATTCATTGAGAACGAGTATTTATTTTTAAAAAAATATATGTAAATGTACTTCTGTCACATTAAATTGTTCTTTGGTTCCTTCAAAACATTCGTCTTTAACTTATTAGCAGAATCTTTCCCTCCATCAGTCTTTTTTTTAAAGTTTTTATTTCTGTAATTGAGTTTTTAATTTTTGATCCCATGAAAGCGGCAGTTTGTCATCAAAGAAACAAATAAAGAAAATATAATTCTCATAGAGAACCTTTCAAGTGAAACTAACTCCTAGTTCCTTTTTTTTTCTTCTTTTTTTTTAAAGAGGAATTTTCTTTTTTAATACTCTTTCATTCCCTCAGCTGGTTTATTTGAAAAACGAGCAAATTGACCACTATCATATCTTACTTATGTCTAATAAGAAAGAAAAAAAAACTTTTAAAGAGGAAAGTGAATGCACCAGGCAAAAATATCTATCTATATATTTTTTTTTAATTTTTAATTTATAAGAAAAAAAATTATGAAGGGAAAAGGTTGTAAAAGGGATCGGTTGGGTGCCGCGCTCCCTAATAACACAGGCCAATTCTATCTTTTTTTGTCTATTGTATCTTTTTAAGATTTTGTCAATTGTATCCTTTTAAGATTCTCTATATTTTACTAATTGTCTGAATTTAAAACTAAATTTAACATAGTAGTGCACTGGAAAAATCAGATTCCCGTTCAGGAAAAAATGGAGGCTTAAATAATTTCCCATTAATTATGTTAGATTTATATACAGCTACTTTATCTCGTAGTATTAAGAACCGCTGGTGTACTTAAGGTGTAGTTTATATATATATATATATATATATAGCATAATAAATAAATAAAAAAAACACGAAGAAAATTAAGAAAACTACAAGTTTTATTTTTTGCGCATAAGCTGCAAGTAAATAGAGCTCATAAAATAAGTTCAATATTTGATATATTTTGCTTTGGCTATATTGATGCAATATTAGAAAGCACTCTTTTTTGTGGATATAATTGTGCGAGCTGATGAAAAGATTATATCTTTTATTTTCCGGA
This sequence comes from Parasteatoda tepidariorum, assembly GCF_043381705.1. Classification (NCBI taxonomy): domain Eukaryota; kingdom Metazoa; phylum Arthropoda; class Arachnida; order Araneae; family Theridiidae; genus Parasteatoda; species Parasteatoda tepidariorum. The sequence goes on along the minus strand of NC_092206.1, from coordinate 2,225,302 downwards.
TATTTTAAAGTTTTTATACTTAAGGTGTGATGAAGAACATGCACCGAGGCACCTATATTGGGATGTCTAGATTTTTCAATATTGGTCCTAGAATAATCTAGGACCAATATTGAAAAATCTAGATACCTTAATTCTTAGCCAACATTATAAGTCTATAAGGGTCCTACATATAAAATGATATTGGTCCATTATTAAAAGTCATTTTCAGAGTTTGACTAAGGCAGGGGAATACGGTGCAGTTTCCCTGAGCCCCCAAAACAGAGGGGACCCCAAAATCAAATAGAGAAAGTTTATTTTACTTCTCCTTCTTTAATGAATTTTTTATGAACAAGATATCAGTACAGTGTAAAATTCTTCATTACATTATAAATTCTTCATTAATCTATCGTATGAACATGAAAAATCTATGTTTTATAAATCCACTGCTTTCTAGGGCGGTATTGAACTAAATTTTTTCAATAACGATGGACAAATTTGGCCAATCAAAAGCCTGTATTTTTACGCATCGTAAAATGCGATGAATGATACGGACTTCTGATTGGCTTAATTGAGCCACCATAATTGCGAAAATTAAGCATCGTAATTGCAAATTGTAACTGAAGAAGTGACAGATGCCAAGCATTTCTCAATTACAGTCGATTCTACGCCCGATGGATCAGTTAACTTTAATTTTGAGGTATCTTGGTTCTTATCATGAACCTGTTGAAAGGTTCATAAAATTTATAAGAAAAAATTTGTCACAATGCAAAAAATTTAACTAATATTATATAACATGTTTAGGAACAGTTTGGTTTTGACACACAAAATAGCCCTGAGGCAGAATTTTTTCGGGCTTTCTGCAACAAACCTCTCTAGCACTATTATATTTCTGCAAGATACTTTTAATAATAACAAATACACACGTTACTAATTTAAAGTAACAAAATCGTTGTGTTTACAAAACCTACTTGGATAAAATAAATTGCATATAATTTTTTAAATAGAATATGTGATATTTTTTTATTCTGATACTATGGGCGATATTCTTCGTAGGAAAAAAACGCACTAATTAGTTTCTCTTTCGCATTTTGTAAATCATCATCACATTCAAAAAACTAATTAAAAATCGAGAAATTCGTTGCAGTAACTATCGAAAAAATTATCGACGATGAAATTACGCAAATCGAACTCTTTAAAAAGGGGGTTACTCTAATACGCATTTCGTTCCGAGATTCAGTTGTTGTTATAAACATCGTATTAAAGATATAGTATTTTAAAAACTGTGTCAAAAATCAATAATTGTCGAAAATACAATGGAAACTCTACGGCTTTACGATATTATTGGCATAAATTGTGATTTGCATCAGAAAGTGATTATTTAAAAGTGCGATTCAAATTTTTCCCGTAGATATTATATCAGCTGAGAAATAACTCAAATTTTTAAAAAAAAAACGTGGAAATTGGTAGCTATATAGCAATAACTGCCGAAAAGTCGAAAAAATGATGAAATCGTCGCATTAAAAAAATTAATTATCAAATAAGCGATGTGAGTTTCGCGTGTGATAAAATTGTTTAAAAAAAAACATCAAGGAATTTTTGAAAAGAAATGTGGAAATTCGTAGCAATAGCTGTCGAATAAACGATTGAAACACCGTATAGATAAACGATGATAACGGTGCAAACAGTGCGAGTTAAAAAGTGATTTCTTGAATCCGCGATTCCAACTTTGCGTGTCGTAATAATATCAGTATTTTTTGTCTTTTTAAATAATAAATAAATAAAAAAATCACAAGAATATCAGTAATGGTAGATGCGCAATAAAAGACACCGGGATTTATTAAAGAAAAAAAGGGTGGAAATTTGTAGCAATAATAGACGGGAAAAAATGGCCAAAACACTTCATATATTTATTATGAAATCGATGCGAGCTGTGAGTGATAAAATGAAGACCAAAATGCGTGATTTAAAATTTTCCAATGCATAATATATTAAAAATGTTCGACAGATTTTATTCAACCAAATTTATAAAAAAAAAAAAAAAAGAGAGAGAAAACGTATTGCATTGATCGATTCATTCTTTTGCTATAAATCTGAATTGGTAACAAAATATCTAGTTCGCCGTCATAAAATGCAAAAGATGATGTCCTTTAAGAATTAAAAAAAAAATGAAAGGAAAGAACAAGATTTCTAAAATAAACTATATCTTAAACTTTCGTGGTTTTGGAATATATATATTATCCATTTCAAATCTCTCTGACCATTATCGAATTTTTATTTATAAATGCGTGAGAATAATGAGAAGAGAGAAAAATCTTTCTTTTCCTTCCTCATCGCGATAAAGGCATCTTTTGAATATAATTCTGCAGGGGATAAAAATCATTCTAAATTTTTTGCTGAAAAGAAAATCAAAATTTTATACTTTCCAAAAGAAAAATCTTTCTGCTAGAACTCTATTCTACCACGGGACGAAATTGCAGGGGAATAAGTTACTTCCAACTTGTCGGGGAAATATTATCAGGTGTTCAAGCAAGAATTAAAAATATGAATCCGACTTGCAGATTACGTACCATGTTCTGCTCATTCTTTGAATTTAACTGGAATAAATGCTGCAGAATCCTGTACTGAAATTGTACATTTTTTTTCTTTACTACAGGAATTATATAACTTTTTTTTTTCTGTTTCAATAGACCGATGGCACGTGATGATTGAAAATTTCAAAGTAAGTGAACAAAAACTGACTTTAAAAAATTGTTCATGTACATGACACAATGGACCGAAGAAAGAGATTCCCTTTCTCTCACCGAACGCACTCCAAAACTGTGACCCCGCACCCCTACTTGAAATAGTCCTACCTCGTTACCATAGTCACAGCCCCAGGTTCAGGCGAATGTCTGGGGGAGTTCTTATTTTAGACAAACTATATATAATATAGATTTACCATGCAAAATTTTTAGTCTCATGACAATGTTATACGTAATTGCAAAATAAAAGTTATATTACTGTACTATTTATAATTTCTCTCTGTTGCATTGAATCTCAAATTATGTATGTTTTTCTTTCTTTATTTTATTTTCATTTCATATCCGTCGTTGAACAACCGACCCAATTTTGGGTTTACGACTACCACTGTTCAACTCCGTAACCTTGTCATTTTGAATCAATCCTGAAGACAAGGAAACTTCTGGATCAGCACCCCCAGAGGTTCTGATTTGTTATGGAAGCATGGAGGACTTATTTAAAAAATTAGATACCCCAATAGTGGCCCTTTATTGTAAATCTATAAAGGTCCTACATAAAAATAAATATTTGGACAGAATATAAAACATTTCTAGGACCTATTATTACAAAACTTATACGCCTCCATCTCGGTCGGATATCGAAAGCCATTCTAAGACCATTGTCTAGAAATATATAAGACCATTACAGGCTTGCAACTAAGGACCAGTTTTGTATTTTCACCTATTAAACCGGGAAAGACTTAAATTATTTTAATAATATCTGTTTTTATAGCTAGCTCCCTAATAAATAATTTACAATACAAACAAACATACCTATAACATGATTTTTCTTTTCTGCTCATGAGTCATTTTTGTTTATTTCACAATATAAAAATTCACCTTTTGAAAGGAATTTTTTTTTCTGTCCATTAAACTTCTGATAGTTCATATAAAATTTCGGTAAAATTATACAGGAGGGAAAGAAAATTTTGCTTAGGATTATTTATTATGAAATAAGAAATTCGCTGCATAAATGCTTTGTCTTAAAACTCTCAGCTGATCCAAATGTCTTGAAATTAATTAATCAATAGAAAAATTAAACCAATTTTTTTGAGAAAAAAAAAATTCAAAAAATCAACATATTTTTTTATTTCATTAATAAATGCAAGGAACTAATACAAAACATAAGACACAAGTTCTAAGTTGAAATTTTAATTTTTTCGTGTGCAAAAAAATATTTAATTTACCATCCGTTTACTATCCCAAATTATCTCGGGTAAACTAAAAAAGATAATATTAGTCTTTGTATATGCTCACATCTTCATCATCTGCAATACTTTCACTCGCGAAAGCCATATTTCTACTCTTTTTTCTACGTAAATTCATCAACCGTTGTATATACAATTGTACAAAACACGGCCTGCAGTCCCACAAATAGCAAAACACCCAAACAAAAATGGACTAACTTCCAAGCACAGCAGATTATTATTATTTCTTGTTTTGCTTCCGACCGAACAAAACAAAACGTATTGACGCATTCTGCTACTCCCGAGTTTTCTCAGGATAATAAATATTTGCAATATATACATAGCCGAGTTGACTCGGGATCATAAATATTTGCAATATATACATACCCGAGTTAACTCGGGACAATAAATATTTGCAATATATACATACCCAAGTTGACTCGGGATCATAAATATTTGCAATATATACATCCCCGAGTTAACTCGGGACAATAAATATTTGCAATATATACATACCCGAGTTAACTCGGGATAATAAATATTTGCAATATATACATACCCGAGTTAACTCGGGATAATAAATATTTGCAATATATACAT